>NW_016189664.1:0-3897 GCF_001687245.7 Rhagoletis zephyria
TAGCCGTGTACATCCGGAGTACAAGTTTTGGCATTAGTCCCCACTACCTCCTTAATATTCTTTTGCATGTGCAACAGGCCGTGTAGGCTCAGTTTGGTGGTTAATGCGGCACCCAAGTAGTATTCCGCCCCGGAGGACTACGAGAGGGTCGTTTCATTAAGGGAGGGAAGCCTGAATTGTGGTATGTTTGTTTACTTGGTAAACAGCATCAGTTACGTCCTGCGGGTGTTTATCCCGAGCTAAGCTCCCTCTAGGATTTCGCTTAACGTTGAGGGGAGTAGACCTGATACCGCCACCAGTTCATCATCTTCGAAATACTACTAGACAAAATTAACTAGTCTCTGCAACATATCTGAAAGCATAAACAGACGGAAGCGTTGATCCGGATCAACTCGGGAATTAACTGCAGTTAATCCGGATCAACGCTGCCGTCTGTTTAAGCTTTAAGATACCGCATGGTATCGCATAATACATACGCGCTTCTGTGCATCTACATATATTTTCATGTATGTTTGTTAGCACGTGCTATCGAGTAGAATGACTTTTCCCAGGTACACGCAGAGGCTTGCAATTGCCGGTAGCGTTGCAAGAATGACAGTGGTTGTGAATAGTACCACACATGCACAAAAAGACATTGCGTTGGTATGTAGGAGCGAGTGTGTGTGTGTGTGGCAAAAGTAACGCTTGCAGCAATGGTCAGTGATTGTTTTAAGCGTCATTGCGATACAACTGCTATGCTGTGCAACAGTGAAACGTAGCAAAACGTTAAGTAGGGGGGGTGGTCCCCATGGAGTTCCGTACAAATGCAGGCATTTAACACATGCGACGTGCTAAAATGATATTGCGTAACAGTGACGTGCCATGAAGTTGACTGTGAGGAGATGGTGGGAAAAGAGGCAGCAGTAACTGAGTAGCGAGGATGAGAGGGGTTGCACCGCAATTGCAAAATACCACAAAATGTTCATTTCAATCGCCAGCTACAATGGCAACGTCTACGACAGGCTTCGCCGGCCGCCACCATCACGCTGTGCCATGCCACCTCGTGCAAGTCCTGCAAGTCCTGCAACTCATGTAATATTACCAACTGCCAGTTTGTAATAAAATGTATTGCATTCTCCTGAAATGTACACATACATATGTACTGACATTGTATCCATTGTATGCAGCTGCGGCGTGGCTTTGTCAGCTTTGCGTGCGTGTGTGTGTGTGAGTGCGTTTGCTGTGGCTCTGCTGGTGTTGACAACGTGCACTTCTCGCTTGCGGAAGTTGTTAGAGCGTAATAATGCGATGTTATAGTTGATTTTCTTACAATTAAAATGCCATAAAATGGAATTAACTTCAAATGTCGAAATGTGCATGTTGCAGCATAACTATGCACATCGTAATGTGTGTTCATTTGCAAATGCATTCGCTGCCAGATGTGCGTATTGTTGAATGCAAATTTCTAATATTTAATGGTGGTTGCAAAACAAGCACTTAATATAAGTCCCAGCGAAAAAGTATTATTGTTATTATAAGTTTAAAACTAAATCCAAAAAAAATTTCATTTATCCGTAAACGAATCAACCCAACCACGGGTCAAAGATGACGAATATTACTGTACATACTTATATGGATCCGAGATATAGCTCGAACCTGCCGACAAAAATATGATTTGGTTATAAAAAAATTATCCCCGACAACCCTCCTAAGTAAATGAATATTTTGAGTGTGTCTTTTTAAACACGTGTCAACCCTCTTCAAACATTCCAAATGGTCAAGCTAAAGATTTCTTAAGATTATTTGGTTTGGCTACGGTATTTTTATATTTCATATACTTTTTGTATAAGTTAATTGACTTGGAGCTGTTCAAAAGTGTTTTCAAGCTTGATACTTGTTAACTCTACTTCGTCTGACATTGCGATACATATTTTAGTTAACTGATGAATTCAGTGGAATTTGATTTTTTAAACATGTGGCAACCCCGCTAAGTACAGTTCAAAAATAAAAGTTTTTCAAACTCTCTTCGATTGATACCCATATTTTATTAACTCATTAAACTTATTAAATAATTTGTATTTAACTTTCGAACAGGTGGCAACCCTCTTCCCACATCTCAAAAATATTATTAGCGTTTAAACTAAAGATTTCTTAAGACTCCTTCGTTTGGCATTCATATTTTGATGCTTCATATAACTTGTGTATAAGTAAACTAAATTCGATATTTCAAGCAAGTGGCAACCCTCTTGAAAATATTTTGAAACTACTCTTTTTTTAAGCCGCTTTCGTTTGGTATGGTGATACATATTTTTCTTAGCTAAAATGACCCTCCTATAGTTCAGCTAAGCAACAAAGCTTTTCAAAACCATTTGGGTTGATATCTATTTTCTAATAATTGATTTATTTATTTTTTAATTTGATTATAATTTTTAAAAGTTTGCAACTCTATTCATTAAAGTAAAACCTTATTGCACATACAGTCCAAGCCCTTTAATTTGACACCTCATTTTGGAAAATCAAACGAACGGTGCGAATATGATGGTATTGA
Organism: Rhagoletis zephyria; assembly: GCF_001687245.7. NCBI lineage: Eukaryota > Metazoa > Arthropoda > Insecta > Diptera > Tephritidae > Rhagoletis > Rhagoletis zephyria. The sequence continues at coordinate 2,528 of NW_016189664.1, forward strand.
TTTTAAAATAATTTGAATTTAATTGTTTAATAGGTGGCAACCCTTTTCCAAAAAATAAAACCAGTTTTCACATCTACAGGCCAAGCGCTTCAATTAGATACCCCATTTTGGAAAACCAAGCGAGCGGTGCAGATCTTTTATCCTGAACAAAAAATTCCTTCGCGTATGATATATATATATATATATATATAGATATTTTCTAACCTAATCTGATTTGATCTAATCCAGTCTAGTCTAATCTAATCTAGCCTAATCTAGTCTAGTATAATCTAATCTAGTCTAGCCTAATCTAATCTAAATTAATCTAATCCAAGCTAACCTAATCTAATCTAGTATAATCTAATCTACTTTATAGTAGATTGGCCACTATAATCTAGCCAAATGTAGTCTAATCTATCTCTTATCTAGCCTAATCTAGCCAAATCTATTCTAGTATAATCTAATATATTTAGACTAGTTAAGTTTAATCTATTCTATTCTACTCTTATCTAGATTATCAAATCTAAACTAATCTAATCTGACTCTATATAGTCTAATCGAATTTTGTCTAATCTAAACTAATCAAATCTGTTATAATCTAATCCAGTTTATTGTAATATAATATAGCCTAATCCTAAAGTAATTTAGTCTTATCTAACTTAGCTTAATCTAATCTAATGCAATCTAATCTAATTTAACCTAATCTACTCTAACCTCATTAAATCTGGTAGAATCTAACCTAATCTAATGCAATTTAATGTAATCTAATCTAATCTAATATAAAGTAATCTAGTCTAATCTAATATAACCTAATGTAGCCTAATCAAACCCAGCCTAAACTAATCTAATCTCATATAGCCTAATCTGGTCCAATCTAACCTAGCCTAAACTAATCTAATGTAATCTTATCTTATATAGCCTAATTTAGTCTAATCAAAAATCTAATCTAAACTAATCTGGTTTGATATAAACTATTCTCACCTAATCTAATCTACCCTATCCTAATCGAACCTAATCTAATCTTATCCAATCTAATCTAATATTTTCTCATGAAATCTAATCTAATGGGGTCTAATGTAATCTAGTCTAATCTAGTCCAACTAATCTAAGCTAATCTAATATAATCTAATGCAATTACTGTTACAAGTGACAAGTGAAAAATCCGCAAAAAATACGAGTATTTTAAAATTCCCTCAAATTAAAAAGGTGATAATACTTTTATTAGTCAGACACATTTCTAATTTATTTCAACTGCATAATTTGGTAGCACTGTGTGGTCTGCTTAAATTGAAAAAAAAAGAACTGAAGACTGAGTAATAAACTTGTCGAATGAATAAACTCTTAAGGGACACCAACCGATGAACTAAAAGACAACAAACGAAACCGAGTGG
>NW_016189666.1:0-3897 GCF_001687245.7 Rhagoletis zephyria
CTTCTATGGCAGGGCGGAAAGCTGCTGCCAAAACCGAGAGCTTGGAGCCTGCTACGCACACTTTGGCCTTCTGGCTTCTTTTAGTACACTTCTAAAGGGAGAGTGAAATCTAAAATAAAAGGAAATATTTTTCCCTTTTAGTTTTTTACAAAAAACCAACCCTCGTCTAGTCGTTCTCGTCCAGGATATATTTATCGATTTCAAAAATAACAGAACTCTTAATTACTCGTCCACGACATACTTATCAATTCCGATGACGGCATAACTATCGATATATTTATCGACGGAATTACATATAATGGTTTTTTTCGAAACCATTTATTAAGAACATCAATATCAGCATAATGTGTTTAGCGAAATCGATATACTATGTACATTAGACTGCATCACCAAAAAAAGTTGCGGTTTTTCCGCCGGAATTACAAAGTTTTTTATATTCTAAGACATCCACCAAAATATTTCGGAAAAATATTAAGATTTAAGCGAGGTGGACCGATTTGAAAATACCTGCAAAATTGGAATTTTTTATGAATAAAAATAGTTTCTTAAAAAACTTTTTGAAAAAAGTCCCCTCAGATGACAAAACGACGATTCCGTTCAAATTTTTTTTTTTGTAATTTTTTAAAAATATTTTTAAGCTTAAACCGTTTTGTCATTTGAGGGGATTTTTTCAAAAAAAATCTTTAAGAAACAATTTTTATTCATAAAAAACTCCATTTTTTGAGATATTTTCAAATCGGTCCAGCTCGCTTAAATCTTAATATTTTTCCGAAATATTTTGGAGGACGTCTTAAAATATAATAGATTTTATAGTTCCAATGGAAAAATATTACCAATTTTTTTTGTATGGGAAGTGATGCAGTCTGATGTACATATGTACAAATGTATAACGGCTCGATATCAATATAAGTGAACAGATATTCGTATTTTTTCTATTCCATATTTCCATTATTCTGATGAGCGAAGTTTAAATGAACGTTTTCTTAAATTTCCTATCGTCTGTATTTATTATTGCTACTCGCACATTTACATATGTGAAACTATGCGATTTTAAAATTGATGAGTACGTTAAGTAGAAATCTTTCAACTACGCAACTGTACCCTAACAGCAAGTTTACGGAATTTTCAATGAAATACAAAAAAAAAACTGTCGCTCAACAAATTTTTACCGAACGAAATTTTCATACAGAAGAATTTATCCGCATCTTAAAGCATGCAGCTGGCAAGGAGTCATGAAATGTCACAGGCCAAAGCGAAAACTGCAACGAAAATGAAGGAGCAATCGAAACCGAAACCGAAACCGACCCAAACTAAACCAGACGACAGTGGCAAATGGAAAATTGCATAATTGAAGAATTTGTTGTGTTCGGGGAATTCATCTATTCGTTTACGGTGTTGACAGTAACAGCTGCCATGAGAAGAGTTCCATGTAACATACGTACATACTTACATACATACCTTATTTCTTATAGCTGCGCTGCTGCATCGCCACAACACAAAAATCAACGAATTTGCATTTTCATGGCTCCTTTTATTTTTCCCTACGCCAGGCGGAGATTGTGGGCCATGGACCAAAGTTTAGCCGTAGCAAGAGAGTTGGCCAACTGCGCTGTGGGCTGAGAGGCGACGAAACTGAATGAATTGGCGTGCGGGCAGCAATTGTGGCGGTGGTAATGGAATAAAAAATGCGAGCCAACGATGCCCTTTTTTTTGCTTCTGCTGATGCAATTTTTTAAGGTTTCGTTTTTCGACTTGTTTTTGGCTCTTTTGGCACTGATTTCGATACTCTTTGGTTGCAATTGTAGATGTGAAAGAAAAAAGCGTGAAACATTGCAGTGGCGAGCATTTGGTGGGCATTTTTTTCCATTTTTACTTTGCAATTACACCTTTGCAAACAATGCGTTTCAGCTGCCATACAAACACCAATTCACTAACAAATATTGATTGGCACGAAGCGAAAGCTTACGAGGGAATTGCGTGCTACTGCCATGAGGAAGGAAGCAAATCGTAGAAATGTCTAATATTTTGAAAAAGTGTTTGCTTCAAATCTGAATTTACACAAAATCAAAAACAGGCGCCACAATTTAATTGTGCAAAACCCGTGAAGTTGGTGCACGCGAAAATCAGTTGATGGGACAATTTGAAAATAGCTTGAGTGGCAATAAAAAAAATGAAACGATGGAACTTACTTACAGAGATTGCCGTTGAACTCATTGAAGTAAAAGTATTTAAAAACAAATAAATTTTAGTAAAACGTCAGACTAGCAACCGCAGCGTAAATGATTTCTAAAAGATATTTGCTTTACGCACTCAAAAAAAAAAAAGCTTACGAACTCAAAGCAAGTTGCACAGCAGACGTGCAGCTAGAGTTTTTGTCGCTGGTTCAACAAACTTTTCACTTTTCGGTTATAAACAAATTGCTGCCCCCCAACAGATGCACCAGCAATAACAATTATTGAAAAACTGCAAAAAACATAAACCAAAAAAAAAATATACGTACTTATATAAAATAAATAAAAATTCCAAAGTTAAGTGTTACTGAGAAAAGTGCAGAGCAACAACGCAACGTTTGTTGTTGCAGCAGACGAGCAAACTGAACGAAAACAGCCAGCTGAAGTCCAAGTCCAACTCAACAGCTAAGTGTCTGTCTGCAAACAGACCAAACTGAAGCAAACCAATCCAAGCTGAAAGCGAAGTAAAAGCAGTGGCCAGGAAAGCAAAAAAAAAAAACATTAAAAAAACAAAGTCAACAAAAGTCAAGTGCTGTTTTGCCTTTTCACAATTTCTGAAAATTTCATTTTTGTTTTCCTTTTCCAAAGGCAAAGCTGCTTCTTGTCTGCGCGCCACAGCAGCAAGTTGCTGTTATCGCACTTTGTCTATATACAATTTTCTACCAGAATTAACTGCATTTATTATTACATAAATATGTACGCTTTCTGCATATGCCGAATTTTAAGTGCGTATTTTTTTATGNGTTTGCCTTTTCTCAATTTCTGAATTTTTCATTTTTGTTTTCCTTTTCCAAAGGCACAGCTGCTTCTTGTCTGCGCGCCACAGCAGCAAGTTGCTGTTATCGCACTTTGTCTATATACAATTTTCTACCAGAATTAACTGCATTTATTATTACATAAATATGTACGCTTTCTGCATATGCCGAATTTTAAGTGCGTATTTTTTTATGTATGAATGTAAAAAGACCCTGACTGGCATTTATTTTCTTAAAATCGTTTTTTTTTTGCATTTTTGCAAAAAACCAATTTAAAAAAAGATGTGAAGAACAACTATAATTTGTCAAAACTCTTCGCCTTTTAATCTACTGATAAACATATTGAACTGTAATGCTTTANTTGTCTATATACAATTTTCTACCAGAATTAACTGCATTTATTATTACATAAATATGTACGCTTTCTGCATATGCCGAATTTTAAGTGCGTATTTTTTTATGTATGAATGTAAAAAGACCCTGACTGGCATTTATTTTCTTAAAATCGTTTTTTTTTTGCATTTTTGCAAAAAACCAATTTAAAAAAAGATGTGAAGAACAACTATAATTTGTCAAAACTCTTCGCCTTTTAATCTACTGATAAACATATTGAACTGTAATGCTTTAAAAGAATTTAAGGGCCGCTTACTCAATGTCTGGTTAACACTAACTACAGCTTAAACATTGTTATCGACGTTATCGGCCCCCTGTTATATGTTACGAAGTGGACCACGACGATAACGATGTTTAGTCTGCAGTTAGTGTTAACCAAACATTGAGTAACCTGCCCTAAAACGTAAATTTTCGGAAAATTATTGCCACTTAGATATTTTTTCGTACTTTAAAAAATGTATGCACATTCCTTTCGGGGGTAAGTTAGTTTTTTGCAACTTCTTTAATTGATTAAGTCA
>NW_016189667.1:0-3897 GCF_001687245.7 Rhagoletis zephyria
AAAAAAAAAAAAAAAAGAGTCCAAAATATGACCGTGCGCGTGGTGCGCGCTCATCTGCGCTGCTCTGTTGAATCTTTCAGCTGAGGATGATCCAGGCGTGTGGTGTGGCAGATCGGCAAATTGGAAAAGCAAAGACGCAATCGTTTCCTGTCTTTAGGCTGTCTTTTTCGATATCGATGGTGTATTGGACAATTTCAGTATAGAAAAATTGTTGTAACACGTGTCGTCTGCGATTGTTTTTTTTTTTTTTATTACATACATGTATCATAATATGAGAGCATATCTAAATTATACAATATGACTAAGTAAGAAGAGTTATGCCTTTATTTAAATAAGACCTTAAAAGATATACGGCTTTGAGTGTTTCTGAGCCGTTCGAAAGTTGGTAAACAATCTGGTCATGTGTTATGAAAATTTTAAAACCAAAGTTCATAAAGCGCTTGAGTTGAAAAAGCGATACGGATAAAAGCTATCCGAATATAGCAGTCGTCATTTAATACACTTTGTAGTTTACAACATTTTAACAAAAAAAAAAACCAATAGCTTTGGCTACTATTAGTATTATTTAGCTCTTTTTAGCTATTTTTTTCGACCGTTTTAGCTCCATACGAAATTTTGCTCTGGCAACACTAATTCTGGAAATGCCTAGGGATGGAGCTCTCAATATAAAAATAAAAGCAACTTCATCAATCTTCTATGTGTGTATGTATGTATATCATGAGGTAGATTTTGGAATCAAAGCTAGCTGCGAGTACTTCCCTACTTCTCATGCCAAAAGTCCATGCGATGGTATAGGAGGAACTCTGATGCGAAAATCTGCGCCATATTGCTCTCAGAGTCCTAACGGTAAACACATTTTGACAGTTATAGACTTCATAACTGGGGTGTTCAAGTTTTGCCACATCTACTCACGTACCGGAGATGAAATTACTCGTATGGACTCGTATTAAATAGATAAATAGGTGTCTACTCGAGTACTACACATCTTTAGAAAGCACCATTGCTAAAGAATTTATTTGCTAAGCGCAAATCTAATAGAACTTAACAGAAANATTTGTTCTACTCTGTTTTAGTCGTCTTGCAATGTGGTAGTGATGACGCCATGGCAATGCCACGCCCACTTGTTGTTGTGCTAATATAATAGGAAAATAATAACGTACATAAAACTTAATAATGAAAATTGCATTGCAACAGCGTTTTCCAAAGGAAGAAGAGGAGAGCAACAAAAAGTAAGGAAGTAAGGAGTTCGAAGCGTCCACAAGTTTCCTTTGGTTAAGCGGCTGCCTGTCATTGGCAGTTGCGACGTGCCACGCATTACGATCAAGTGCTGCACACAGTGCACACATTGCAATACATATATATATGTAGATGCATATGCACAAGGAGAGACAATAGGGTGGGTATTTTAATGGTGTACCTAAGCTTAAACTTATATCTACTGATAGAGGTCGCTCAAAGTGGTCCAAGTTTTCCGTGTATTTTATTTATATGGGAACAAGCAACTTTTCGTAGAAATTGTATCGAATTCTTGAAAATCAATATTTTTCGTTCGGAAAGCTCTGGTTCTCTTCAGCAGACTTCCAGTAGCAATACCTAATTGTTTATGTAACCAATTTTCAACATTAAAGATTTTTTATTTATTCCTCCATTGCATTTTCCGGCATTTTCTGGGGGTTTTGGCGGACCTATAAAATATAGTTACTATGAAAAAAAAAAGTTTTCCGATCGATTTATATTGCTTTTCAAGGAGTTTATACCATTTGTACGAAAAGTGGTTTTCCCCCATATAAAATACATGGGAAACTTTGAGCGACTTCTAAATATTTTTTGATCTCAAAATAAAAGAGAGCGTAAATATTCTGACTTTACTTTTGCACATGCATTTTCGGACCACCCTAATGTACATATAAGAACTTCATAAAATAACCGCGATGCTGGCTTAAATATTTGTTCTCATTCAGGATTTTGGTCAGTATAATATCGAGCCCTAACCGCCAAAATAACGTAAGCGACATTTTTTTCAAAATTTTCTTTTTGTTGCAGAAATATTCCTAGAGCATCTAGATGAATTTCTGCATCAAAAAGAAAATTTTGGAAAAAATGTCGCTTACGTTATTTTGGCGGTTAGGGCTCGATATCTATAAGTATATTATTCTTTCGTGATTCGGCGCACACCCTAATACACATGCCTTGAGCTGGATGTTGTTTGACGCATAAGTGGCTCATAGTGGCGGCGCTCGGTGCATCCTAAGCACCACGTGGCGAGTCCTTCAGAAAATGAGTTTTCCACGCTTCGCTGGTATCGTTGGTTCACCTCGCCCGCCGCTGTTAGTTTGTTGCAATTTAAAGATAAGTCCGTAGCGTTAGCAACAGTAGTTTCCATTATATCCGTATTTACTCTTCGATTTAATTTCGTTGCAGTGAGCAAAGCGCGGAGAGCAATTTTTTGCTTTGTTTCGCTGTTTGCTTGGTTTCCCCCCCCCCCTGGCCAAGTACTTTTGAATGCACATAAAATTGCTACAAAATCTGTTTGCAAAATTTTAAATTGAATTTTATTTTATTAAGCAAGAAAGTTACTGCAAGTAAAAAAACAAAAGCACTGAGCAAAGGCTTGCGACATTGCATGCGCAGTATGCCCGCGGTCTTGGCTAGAAAAGGATGAGATTAGTTTATACAATTTAATGTGGATTTAAGGTATAACGAGTCGTCGATTATTAGTTTTTTTGTTTTTTTTTTTTTGGCCGGGGATACACATGCTAGAGTGATTGAAAGAAAGTAAATATATATTAACGGAAAAATGTATTGCATTCCGTTTGTAAAACAATGTGGCACTTGGATTTATTTTTTTTTCAAAAAATATTTTCAGCAGTTATTTCCAATTTTAATTAGTAAAAATAATGACTGTTTGAAAGACAGAAGAGAAAACTATCCCTTTATCGTTTTCCTTAATTTATATTCTAACTTCCTTATTTGCTTTCATTATATTACCCCAATTCCTGCTATATTCCATTTCTATCCAATTCTGAACTATTCCTGTTTTGTTCTTTCATTTCATTTTAATTAATTTTATTTAACAAATTTTTTTATTTTACTTTATTAAATTTTTTTGTTTCAGTTTATTGTATTTTACTTGCACGCTTAGCACATCTGCAACAAAAACAGCTGCATCAGAAATTTACAGTAACAAGCAGCTCAATCGATTATTGCACCCGATTAAATTGTTTATTGGTTTTCATTAAATGAAAATGTGTATTCCTTGCATGGCGTGATGTTGCATGCTACCAGCTACACTCTCTTCATATGAAGGTATGCTGACCACATGGCCCCTGTCGTTGACGCCTCGCCTCGCCTCGGCGGGTGCTTGGAGTTGGGCGGCTGCAGTTGCGGCTTTATTAAGCGATAATTTACAACATTCGTATGCGGTGGCAGTGATTAAAATCGCAGCCGAATCAGCAACAACTATGCCACGCGCACCTTTCCCGACCCACGTCCATGCAATGTTTCAATAGTTGTTGTGGTGGAATGTTGCCGTTATATGATTAAAATGTTTTATAGCAACACTTTTGCGGCTGTTGCTGACGTAAATGCATTCCAATCTGCGTGTGGCAGCGTGTGAAGGTGGTGCATAAATAATAAAAATTGGAAAGTAATCGAGAATATACTAAAGCAAAAAACACTTAAAAATGAACGTCGAACTATACCAATATACATATGTATATAGTGCTTATTCATGTAGATGCATTCACCCATGCATACATACATACAGCGAGTGGTGGCTGCAGCTTGCGAGTTGGGTGGCTGTGTTGGCATGTAGCATGCCACTTGCCACACCAGCAATACCTGTAACACCTATGTACAACAATCTCCATACCTGTTCGTCGCTATGCGCCACAAGAA
>NW_016189668.1:0-3897 GCF_001687245.7 Rhagoletis zephyria
TTGTTATGTCTTGAAAACCTTAGGATAAATAGAATCTTTGCAATTTAGACATTCATGTGTGGCCATTCCAAGAAATTATGGTGAAGAACTTATACAATGTGAGTGTGAAATGTGCCAGCCTTCTCATTGAGAGAACGTTTAGCAATTATTTTAATTTGGTTCGTAATACTTACCTCCCCGTTCCTTTAACCCAAAGCATAAAAAAGCTACCATGGGTCTCCGATTGAGCTCAGATCAATCAGTGACTTCTCTTTTGATTGGATTCCTTCAAAACGATGGAGTCTCTCTTGGAGTCGACTACAACTTAGTTGAATTCTTTCAACTCATCTCTGAATCGCTGACGTAAACGAAGTTCTGGAAGAGCTGGACAGGAGGGCACATCGGGCTATGACGTACGCTTATGAAGGGATATTTATTATCAGCGGAAAGATTCTGGACAAATCTGAAATTTAATTAAAAAACTGGTCATCTGGCTGCAGACTTGCTGTTAATTATAAAAAGACGGGGCTCGTTCTGTGAAAAAGAAAATATATATAGTGTCTAATACGCAGCTTCCCTCAATCGATGGCATACCATTTCTGCTCTTCTATAACTTTTTTAACTATGAGGTATAATTCAACGAAAATCTACATTATGTAGTTTAGAAATTGAGGCGCCTGCAAAGTAGTCAGCAGGACGCTCGGACTTCTTCTCATATTCGTTGCTGTTTAATGCTATTTATTTTTGAAGTGCTTAAGGCCTCATATTAGATATTAAAACTGGCTTAAAATTTTATCAGTAACCCCCGATTACCCCCCATTACTGAAATTCCTACACAAAAGTAGAGTTGTTACTTTTCAAACATTTTCTTGTATAACGAAATTGTAATCATTATGCCTCACATCTTCTTCTTCTTTGCCAAATATGCAGACATGCAGAATTTATGAATTCCTAATCATAAAGTATGTATGCACACAGATTATGATATTTGGCTATGATTATGAATATAAATTAAAGTGCATATGTACGTAAAAATTTGCCGTTGAAACCAAACAAAAGTGCCTTAAATGCGAATGTAAAACTTGCAAGTAGAGTTGCTGCTTCTTCCGAATAACAAACAAAAAAAAAATCCACACTATTCAAAAGTAACCATTTATATGCTGCAAATTTCAATTTGAATTTCGATTTTCAAAATCTACATGCACTTCGTACCTTTTTCGTGATAGCAATAACTTTGCTTTGTGCTCTCTCATTTTCTCTAATTCGCATAAATTCCGCATGATGATGTGACAGCAATGCGTTATTGTACATGCACAGATACATATATAAATGTGCTGCATATGTGCAAATGCAAATACAAGCGCTCATAAATGTTTACTCATTATGTACTACACACATACATATGTATGTATGATTTGCTTTGCATTGTCTATTTCGCCTAACGAATACATTACTCATACGCCATGTTGCCGCTACAGCTAAAGTACCATGCGGGAGATTGTACTGTCTCAAGATTAAAGCAGTTCTAGAGCATTTTAGAACCATGCCAGTCTATGCTTGGCTCTCGATGGTGTTTGGTCTGGTTAAGCATTGCCTTAGCTGGTATCAACAATGGTTGAAGTGACTAAGGGAATGCGCTTATCAAAAGTATTCCAATTTTTATACATGCACATATGATTGCATATGTATTTATATGGTAAATAGGTATGCCTTTGTGTACAAAGCATTTCACTATTTCCTCCTTTCGCACAGTCTGGCATTGCAATTTCAGTTTTATATGCGCATACGAATAATGTATTGTGCATCAAAGTTATGCGCTGCCAAGCTGGCATTTTGGATAGACGTACATGAGAATAAACAACGGAGGTACATTTATAGCTACATAAATTTATAATCTTAGAGTGGCATATAGTGTGGTTTTTGAGGGCAATGCATTTTCGATATATGTATGGAATTGTGTGTATAGCAGAAACTAATAAGAAAACCTCACCTAGAAATTTTTGCCTCATGCAGACATATTATTTTGATCTTACTTATATACAAACGTTTAGACATGCAAATGGGTAGTTTAATGATATTTAAAGACTAAGCATACATTTTTGGTAAATTAAAAACGGGTCATGAGTTTTTGGTTGTTTTAAAAGGTTACATAAATTTTTGTTTGTTTAAAAGCGCGACATTTTTTTCAGTTAAATGCTGCGAAACATCTTCGGTATTTAATAACTCTACATAAGTATTTAAACATAAAAAACTGGACGTTTACAAACGAAGCATAAAATTTGGCAAAATTAAAATTTTGGCTCTTGGGACATAAATTTTTTATTTTTTAAAGCGCGAAATGCTTTTTTCGATTAAACACTGCACAAATTTTTTACCAGTTTAAAAATGAGACATATATTACAGCCATAAACCTTTGCACAAAAATTGTTTTTATCAATACGGAAAAAATTTAGATATAAGTGTTTAGACATAAAGTAGTAGACATAAATTGTTGGGCATTTAAAAACTAAGCAATTATTTTTTTCTAATTTTAAAGCTCGGCATGAGTTTTAGATGATCTAAGAGACGTATATAAATTATGAGCTATTTAAAAGCCGAACATAAATTTATGGTCATAAAAAACTGGACATAAATTAAATCTGGTTTTAGATTTTAGTCCGTTTCGAAATTAGAAATAAACTTTCAGTCATTTAAAAAATGGCGGTCAATTTTTGGTAATTTAAAAAGTGTAAAGGAATTCTTGGTGGTTAATATCCGATCACACACTTGTAGTGAAAATAAAAACCAGGATTGGAAGCATGAACACGCAAACGTTGAAAGAAATATTAGGGGTGTTCTCACGAAGTCTTGCAAAGCTTTGCAAAATTTTGAAATTTGAAAATCGGATACCAAATATAGGCGATAAAAAAACTGACAGCTGTTGTGGAATTGAAAAAAGTGAACATAGAATAATGATGTAAAAAGTCAGTTCTTTTTTTTGCTAATTACAACGCAATAGTCATTGCCTATTTTTTTCAGATTTATATCCTTCTTTCAAACTTGAACATTATTTGTAATTACTTGTTACTTTCAATTTTAACTATGTGTAAGTATAACCAGTTCTTAAATGACCCAAACTGTGCGTTCACTAATCTGTAGTCCTGGGTGTATATTACCTGCACAGTGTACGGAGAGTCACCATCCTATTTTGCGGAGCCTCGATCATACTTAGGGATTTTCTCATAGCGTCTTCGCAATTTACAGTAACCAAAATCCTGCGGTTCTCTTCGCAGGACAAAGTTACTGCCAGAGAAGGTGACAAGTTGTATGGTTTGATCTTGTGTGCTGGTGTCAATTGCTACAATTAAATCTGAGTCAGAAGAAAGTGTAATTCAAAAACGAAATAAACTAATTCTACACCTGCAGATTTGGACATGGCTTGCCCGGCCTGTCCAGTTTGTCCTCCCTTATCCTCACTTCCTGTACCTGCTTGAATAAGAAGTTTCCGAAGTTGGGAACTAATCTCGGATTTAAAAATTTAAAACCATTTTTGAGATAGGACTCGATAAAGATATTATAGTTTATCAGGAGGGTACTCTTTATTTTGTAAAGTAAGCCATCATGCCATACTCGATCGTAAGCTTGAGATATATCGAGGAATGCAGCTGTACAATACTTCTTACGTTCGTAGGCAGTGTGGATGCAGTTTCCAAGCCTGTGAACTGGTTCGATTGTGCTGCGTTTTTTTTCCTGAAACCCGATTGGTGATTAGGGATAATATTTCTTTGTTCTATTACTGGCATCAATCTTTTGAGAAAAATAGTATCCAAAATTTTAGAGCCGATGGGTAGCAAACTGAATGGGCGATATGACTCAACTTTGTCTGCACTTTTTTCTGGTTTAGGAATCATTTTTACCTGGGAAACTTTCCATTGCGGT
>NW_016189670.1:0-3897 GCF_001687245.7 Rhagoletis zephyria
CCTGTAAGTATGGAAACAATGTAATAAAAAATCCGGTGTTTTGATAGAATTGACAGAATTGTAAAACGGAGTATGCCAGAAATGCTCCTATTTCAAGGGCTTTAATTGAATGCAATACAATCTCGAATTCTATCGAACTTGATTTTTCCCTTCCAAAAAGTTTATTTTTTTTCTCTTTGATCTCGAAACTGTAGAGTGCCTTATGTTTTACACGTATCGTTTAAGTACCGAATTTCTGTATCTAGTCTATAAGGAACGTCTGTTTCATATTCCTGAAATAAATTACAATATTGCAATACTATATTTGCAGTATACATTACTGTACAAGAGGATCAAAAAAAAAAAATACGAACCCCTAAAATGACTCGAAAATATGAGTGTTTTAATAAATATAGTATATTAAACATGTTTCGAAGTGTAATAGGTAGTTTTGGAGGCGTACATAGCTCACCTTAGAGATGCTATTAAACCAAAAAACTAAAAAAATACCGGAAGTGGAAATATTATCTTTTGATCAGAAACTCATCAATTGTATCACCATTGATTTTAATCGAACGAAAGCATATATTAAATAGGGCGCTCCAAACACTAGCGACTGATCGCTTTCTCTACCCGTAAAGCAATGCTTAACAGCGGTTCCGCGGGAATAGGCTTGACCAGGATTAGCCTTGGTTCAATTGATCACTTGAGGGTAGTGCGCGTTCCTTATCAATTACATGTAAGATAAAAGTAAGCATTTTGATTTATTTCCGAATATTTCGAGGATACTTTCAAGAAATGTAAAGCTTTATTTGCGGAATTAAGGGGCTGTGAGATCGCCCCCATGTTGAAAAAAGCGGTCAACGTTTTTGCTTTCTCAGAGGAAAACTTATAAGACTCCAACTAAACTAGGCCCAAACATTAGTACATATTGATGTATATTTGGTAGTCAAACCCCAAGTGGTTTGGCTTGCTTTTATATTGACTGCATCAAAAAAATTATAATTTTTCGTAGTTTGAATGGAATAATGGGTATTCCAATATTATTGGGTGTTTTTAATAAATAATAATTAATTAATTAATTTAATTAACTAATTAATTAATTAAATTAATTAATTCGTTAAGTAACGAAAATTACGCATAACAATGCGCTCCAGAATCTTACGAACCAGCAGATTTTACGAACCACAATGCTTTTAGTTAATATCTTTGAATAGTTTATAGGCCTTATTAAAAAAACAAAATAAACTAAGTTAATTAAGTGGCGTTTTCTTACAAATTTTCGATTTATAAAGCATTTCAAGTCTGCTTTATTATTTATGAATTTAGGGGTATATCTTAAAAAAAAAATGCATATTTATCCACCACTATAATCACCCTATGTTTCTCGGAATTCACTTAGTGATTAAACTTCCAACCCAACTCGATTAAGTAAATGACGAGTGTTTGGTCGATATGCGGCCAATTGCGTGGAATATTTTTTACATTCCCATAAATATTAAAATTTTCACAATCTGGAAAAACTTACGTTCAAACTGTAACCAAAACACTGAATAGTTGGCATTTGACGCAATCGCATAAGCAAAATTGAGAGTTGAGCTAATTTGTACGGCAGCGTCACCGTCAGCTTGTTCATGTAACTTACTTCATACAAATACACCGAATCAGCTTTTTTGACAACTTCCGGTGACGGTGACGGTGAGGCAATGGACGTTATGTACTTTCACTATAACAGTCTGATAAATTTCAAATTTTATAGGTGAAACTGGGTATTAGTCCGGTAAAGTGGAAGAGATCCTAATACTTACATATGTATGTATGTATATTCTTTTGGAGCGTAATCAAAGTTTGCAAAAAGTACATACATACCTACAAACATACATACTATATTTTGAGACTCAAAATTTAACGTGGTTACTCATACGCTCTGTCCAACAACTTAAGCACAACTGTGCACACCTGAGTGGAAGAACGACCTATCTCGGCAGCCAGTTCAAAAGCTACCTATCTTAGAAAACATTTCAAAACGCTCTACTTCAGAATTTTATTGAATCACGCCCTATTTCATAATTTTATTGAAAACACCATATCTCAGAATTTGGTTGAAGAACGCCCTATCCCAGAATTCGGTTCAAAAATGCTCATCTCTGCTGAAAGTATATTGAAAATGTGCTGAGGTAAGGCGTTTTTGAATCGGCAGCTAAGAAGAATTATAAAAAGTCTGCAAAATTGCATCTAAATTGTCAACTTTTTCATCAAGAGAACTCTCAAAAATCTGATTTAAAAGTTGAAAATTTCGATGTAACTTTGTAGAGTTTTTTTTAGATAATGTGCTATACTTAAAAATATAACAAGTACTAAAGAAAAAAGAAAAATTGGCTAAACTTATTGAAATGACCCGTGGGTATTTATCTGTCCACCACTGTATATAAATAAACTTTCAATTTGGAAAAAAGTCCGTGACTAAAAAACGGTGTTTCGTGAGCGTGCGTGAACGTGAGCAAAAATCACTCACGCGCCCATTTCTAGCACATTCAAACATATGTATGTATATACGACTAGGTATGTATGCATATTTACAAAAGTTGCAAAAAATATGCAAATTATTGCATCATTTTGTCTTTAGTCTTGCTTACGATTGACGGCCGTGACAGCTGTTTTAAAAGCAATTACGAGTATGTGTTGCAATATTGAAGCAAAAACGTACGCGCGCACATACATATATGTAAATATGTGTTTCGCCCCACAGGAAGACGGTGGATGCTTAATATTTTTGTGTACGTTTGAATATTTATTTAAAATGTGTGGAAAAACTCACTGGAAAGTGTCGAGAAAGCAGTGAAGCGGAAGTAAAAGCAGAAAAGCAGAGATTTTCTAAAATCAAATTATTTGGCGCATATTAACGTTAGATAATTAATAATAATAATAATAACAGATTGGCATTTACAAATATATGTTAGTGTTTGGCCGAGCCTCTACTCCTTGATGTTGTCACACAAATCGGAGGGACCTACTGTTTTACGCCGACTCCGAACGGCGATTGTATTTTTATGAGAAGCTGTTTTTCATGGCAGAAATACACTCGGAGGTTTGCCATTGCCTGCCGAGGGACAACCGCTGTTTAGAAAAAACATNTAGAAAAAACATTTTCTATATTTTTTTGCGATGTTGCTTTGACCAGGGCTTGAACCGGCGTTAGATAATCGAGTGGTTAGAGATGGAGGATTAAGGCTGGCCATCAGTTGTGTTGGGCTGCAATTTGGCACGGGCAACTTGTTTCCGCAAGAGAGAACAGGTGGGCTAAGCTCGGTTCCATATATCCTTTCTCCGGTTTGGCCACATTATATGCAAATGGTCAAAAGAGATCTCAACGTTTTTGTGCTGGGCATCCCTGAAACCTCATGGCCTTCGCCTTCAAAATGAGTAACGTAAATATCTAAGATAGAAACACAAAATATTCGGCGGCTAAGTTTACGTTGAAACGTGGTAAACCGGTACCATACTAGAGAGGCCTGTCGAATTCTTAGCGAGAACTGTAAGGAAAAAGTTGTGGTCAGCCTGTGTTACAACTAAATCCAAGACGTTCTGGGAAAACCTCTAGAGATCTGGTATACTGGTGAAATGAGGGAGTACGACCAGACGGTCTAAACGTAATATATGAAGGCCACAATACTGATTTGAATAAAGCTATAAAATATGGAAAGCAGACTTTGAACTAACACCCCAGATGCCCACTTTTCTGTATCGGATAGTTACCACTTGGCTTAATAGAGATGATTGCATCAGACGATGGATATCGGTCGGTACTCTTCTTTTTTTTTGAACTCAATGTACAACACAAAGCTAGTCGGCTAAGCCGATGACGTGCAGTTGTAGCTCTTCTTTAGGCCGTCCGCAGCGACTCTAGAAAGTTAAGGC
>NW_016189671.1:0-3896 GCF_001687245.7 Rhagoletis zephyria
TTTTGTTTAGTATTTTATTGATATTTTATTGATTTTACCACTACTTTTCCCTGCATAGTATGCTCTTTTGGATGTGGTGGGGCCTTCCGAGCTGTTATATGCACTGGATGTTTCCCATTGTTTTTGTGTAATGCGCTGACCTATGAGAAAATCAATTAAATTTAAGTAATAATAATACCGAATTCTTCCTTCACCTTGATTTGGAGTCGATTTCATAGAAGGCTCAAAAATATCTCGTTGTGATTCCATTATTGAATTATATAAGTGTACTCTTTAAACGTCCTTTTTAATAATAAAAAAAAACTAACGAAATGAGTTGCTAATAAAAGCTAGTTTGAAAAATTATTGAAGAGGTGATGTAAAAGGGGTATGAGAATGAATTTATTTTGATGAGGAATGCAAAAATATTTGTAAATTATATCTTCCTTTTCAACAGAAATAATTTGAGTGCCGATTTCGCTACCTAAGAGTAATGTTACCAACTATTTCATAGCTCAAAGAAGTACAGAAACTGAAAACCAAAAATAGTATGAAAGTAATGAGAAAATGGTAAAAGATTTATTATTCTACGACAAGGCACTTATTCTTAGCGATCTACTAATCGTACAGAGACAAGTCATGCTCGATCTGAAACTTTGCACGAACATTTCAGATTTAAAAATCATTAGACCACTTTCGAAATATTTGCATGGAAAAATTTGTAAAGATTTACATTGAACAAAACATTGCTACGTTCGATTCAATATGTATCAACTGCGGAGCGCTCTGCATATGGAGTAAATAATGACGTCCACTGCAACCCCTTGAAAGAACGTTTTCGGAGCGCTTCGAATATGGAGTGAGAAGGGAGTCGGAAAGTGTTTTTTTGTTATCTTTTTTATCTAGGGACACCGCATAAAAAGCTTTTGACGTTATGGCATTTAGATTTAAGCAATAGTGCATAAAAAATTATTTTTGTCTA
Organism: Rhagoletis zephyria; assembly: GCF_001687245.7. NCBI lineage: Eukaryota > Metazoa > Arthropoda > Insecta > Diptera > Tephritidae > Rhagoletis > Rhagoletis zephyria. The sequence goes on from NW_016189671.1 coordinate 962, forward strand.
ACTTTAGAACTTTTCAGATGTATTTAATAGAAATATGCTGGATCTGCCAAAGAATTCCATAGAGCGGGCACAAAGTGGTTCCGAACCTAAAAGAAATGTATCTCAAACAAGATAAAAAATATTTTTTGATTTACTTCAGGATTTTTCCGTTTATCTGTTTTTTACTGAATAATATGAATATCATCATTTAATCTAACGTTTTTTCAATAAAAAAAAATTATGAAAGCACTTTAATACTTATTAATTATAACAAAGTTAAGAACATTTTGAAAACTATAAGCCCCCTTTTCGGTCTATTATCGGACTCCGCTGGAATGCTGGGAACATTATTTTTGAACAATTTAATTTCCTTATTTTCAATTATATATATATATATATATATATGTATATGTATATATGATTTTAAAATGCTGGAAAACTTAAAAAAAAATAAAAATTATTGCCGACGAACTGTGTTAAATAAATATGAGATTATTTCAAATTTCTTTTGCGAGTTAGAGAAGAGGTCGAGAACTCTCCCCAGACTCAAAAATTTAGATAAGTACAATAAGAGCCTATTTTGCGAGATGTATGTTTAATCAAAACCACTTGAAGGATTGATCAATTTCGTGTCCAAAAAATAAGCCCTGTACGATAGTTAATAAGGAAATGGTTAATATGTTGCCCGGATAAGAAAATGTTTACTGTGGCATCGGATACTGTCGTTTCTGAATATCCACAGAAGCAAGTAAGATTCGCCACAGAATTTTTGAACTCTCTTAACACCTTTTAATTTTTCTTGATTGAGTAGCCATTTGTAATGAAATTTGTCAGCTACAGAAGTGAAGTGTTTGAAAGTCATAATTTATGTGTTGATCTATGGGTACCTTTCCATAACTGAGGTGACTAACCTTTTCAAATTTTTCGAAACATTTAAAGAAATTTCAACTTAAAAGGTAGGACCAAGGCATATCAAACAAGTATTAGAGCAAAAACAATATTTGTGTATTTTGTTGTTGCTTGTTTTATCTAAAGTGTCAAAAACTGTTCTGATTTTGAGTAAAAATTAAAAATTAAATTTTGGAAAAAAAAATTGCTACAACTTTCTTTCTTTGTAAATTTTGTTTCGAAAAGGTTTCACATGCAAAAGGATTTTGACAATTTATATATTTTGTGAGAAGAAATTAAAAATATTTGACATTTTAGAGACCGAATAATTTGAAAAAAAAAAGTTCAATGTGCCTTGGGTGGTACAAAACATTGCAAAGAAGTATATTTGACTGTACTTCGGAGTACGAAGTACAACGGGTCAAAAAGAAGTACTGTACTTCCGAAAGAAGTACGTTTGGTCACATTAAGTATGCCTAACCCAAGAGATGATTGGAGAGGAGGGTTAAAAAAATTTTCAGTTTTGTGAAAGGAAAGGCAAGTTATATTTCAGAGGGTGTACTCTTTTCCACTGCAATTACTTTTAATGGACCTAATTTCTGGCTAAAGCAGAAACAATCTTTTTATTTTTTTGGGTCTATGATAAATGAGTCAATATTCGTGCCACTGAAGTTTTCTAAATGGTCTATCTGCCTCTCTTTGAAACGTAAAAATAGTTGCTGTAAAATTTGATTCGGCTTCTTGACAAGTTTTTTTTAAATACTGCATATAATTCTCATACTTATATGCAGAAAAGTTGTCTAATGGGCCATATTGCTTTGCGCAGTCCGGTAAATGCAATAAACCGTGGACATTAAAGCTCACGAAATGATCCCCATAAATATCTCCAAAATAGTGAACGAATTCCTCTATTAATTTCTGGGCAATATTTGCTTCAACAGTGTACGATTTTTTATTACAAAGTAGTCTAATTCCGCTATGAAGTAACAAAAAGTGGTAGTAGAGGTCATCATCAACACAATCTTTTAGAATGAAAATCCCACTATATAGCAAAAATTTTCTAAACTCGGTCGCTTTCCAATTACAAATATCATCTAAATTTCTAGATACTCTACTAAATTCTGATGGCACAAATTTGTTAAGAAAACTTATTTTTGCGTTCATTTGCGTAACATTTCCTTTTTTTATCAAAAATTGAAGTAATTTTTTCATGACCCCTAGATCCACTAGATGCATTACGTCTAGTGGAAATTGGGAAACCATTCCGAAATTATAAATCTCCAAAATACTTTTCTTTTGTCTAAAATTCAAGTTATGATGCGATAAATCAGTTCGAAGGTCAAACGTTAAGTCTGTTCTTGGAACATGAAGTTCTTTTGAAAAACATACTCTATTTTGGATATATTTTGCTTTCTGACAGCACTTCGGACATCCACTTTTGCTATTGAAATATTGTATGCCAGTAACGAACGACCGCGCTGGAGAGTAAAAACACGAACATTAAACTTTTTGGGAACTGATCTTGAACCCACTTTCGGTCTATTTGCTCTCAAAAAAGCTACCTTTTCACAGAATTATTTTAAGAAATCGTCTACATTTTCTGGTTTGCTCATTCCTGAAAAGCAAGCTATAGTAAAGGGACTCTGTTTTGGAAAGCCGACTATCGCTCCAAGTATTGGCCACAAAACTCNTTTTTTTCTATTCGTTCCTAATAGCGTTTTTGCTGACAGAGGTATATTGGTAACACCTATTTTGGTTAACGTATGCAGTAAATCACTAAGGGAGTTGTGCGTTATATTGTTTCTTATGGCCCAAGCCTTTAACTCCCTGCATTTATCTGTATCCCTGGGACAGGAATCACTTATTTTTTTTATGACATCTGAACTATCACTACACATATCTTCTTCATAAGATGAACTAAATTGAGCACTATACGAAGAACTATTGGACTTTTCTCCACAGTTATTGGTCACTTGAGTATTAGCACTAAATGGAAATGGAACAATGCATTCCATTTTAAAGCGCTTAGCATTTTCCAAAAACTTTCTTTTTTCTAAGATCATATAAT
>NW_016189673.1:0-3896 GCF_001687245.7 Rhagoletis zephyria
CACACGCATTGTCCGCGACGACCACTAACAACATTCCAATGCACACACTCTAATTTCCCCAACAAAAACGCACGCAAATGCATAAATTCGATACGCCGTAGAATGCCAGCAGCCGCATCGCACTTTTACTTATAATTTAATAAGAATTTGCACAATTTTACATACCAATTTTAACTTTTAATTGCTCTTCAATTCGAACTTCCCGTGTGTTATCGGCCATGTTGGATCCATAACTAATGCTTGTTTGCTCCACACTGTTGTCGTCTCTTTCCTCGTATTTCTTTTTCAGGTGCATTTCGTTTATTCAATCGAGGGAAATTTTGAGCACACTTTAGCACTTTGGGGTTGCCGTTGTTTGTTTATTTTACACGTTAATCGGGAATAACACAATTTGTAGCACTAAATTATATTTTTGATTTAAAACATTTTTATTTAAAAGTTTGATCGCTGTACTACTCTCCGACATTACTGGCAAAAAGTTTTTAATCTGAAATTTTATGAATGTGAGCACTTAGTATTTTGGTTTTAACTTAAATTAATTGGGTTTCTATTTTTTCGATCAAATTTAATCGTTATTTTGTGATTTTTATTTTTTCGACCAAAAGCTCTCGTCATTTTTGATCGCTAATTTGGGTTATTATTATTTTTTTTATAATACTACATACATATAACTGTTATTTTCAGATTTAATTTTTAGATCATAAAGGATCTAAGTCGGTAGTCTTCGTTTTGACCGTTAAAAATGATCGAAAAAATAAAAATTCAAAATAACGATTATTTTTTATCAAAAAAAAACTTCACACTGGAATTTACTGTTCACGAGAGGCCATAGTCGTAATTTTTCAACCGATTTCTTTTGTTTTTGTTGATTAATGTTTTATAATCAAAATTCCTTGAAAAGAATTATAAAAAATGCACAAGAAAATTTGAAATGTTATAAAAAATGTTCACCAAATTTATTTATTTTTTTTTGAATTTCTATATAATACTTATATGGTTGCAATTTTTTGCTATTTAAATAAAGAATTGTTTGTCAATGTTATTGTGGCTTATTAACAATTTTTATTTTTAATATTTGTATTGAGCTTTGCGCCGATTGTTTATTAGGAAAAATTGAAAAAGCAACAAAATCTATGCGGTAGGGGTTATAGCACCTATTTCGGAGATCACCACATCTCCTCATTAGACTTCTTTTTTTCTAGACTTCAGCAGGGATCGAATCTGCGTAATCGATGTTCACAGTCAGAAGCGTTAACCACTGAGCTATGTACATCCCGTAAACTCTTNTATAGAATTGACAACAACAACCACGCTGTCGAGTTTAAATAGCGGCAAATCAGCTGCACTTGATAGTAGTTGGTTGAATAAGGAAAATGAATTAGCAACAAGAGTTTACGGGATGTACATAGCTCAGTGGTTAACGCTTCTGACTTTGAACATCGAATTCGCAGGTTCGATCCCTGCTGAAGTCTAGAAAAATTGCTTATTTTCTTTTTTGTATAGTTTCAGGCAGGCTCTTCCTAAACTTCTACCGCTTAGACTTTGTTGCTTTTTCAATTTTTCCTAATAAACAATCGTGGTATAAAGCTCAATACAAATACATATTAAAAATGAAGAATTGTTTGTTTTACAAATGTGCAGATTTCGCTGATTTTCATATAAATTTGGTAAAAATGAATGATCTTGGAAAACAAAAGACTATCACAGACTGCATTTATGTATTTATGTACATAAGACTGCATCGCCAAAAAAAAGGTGCGGTTTTTCCGCAAGAATTACAAAATTTATTACATTTGGAGACTTCCACCAAAATATTTCGGAAAAATATTAAAATTTCCATGAACTGGACCAATTTGAAAATACCTCCAAAAATGTAGTATTTTTTATGAATAAGAATACATAGTTTCTTAAAGCACTTTTTGAAGAGAAATCCTCTCGGATGATAAAACAGTTTAAGCTTAAAAATCTGCATTAAAATATAAAAAAAAAATTTCAACGGAATCATGAGACTTTTAATGCTGTTTTTTTTTAACTTTTTTCAAAGATGAGTTTAAGAAAAACTTAAATAACTGGACCAAAACTATACCGATTTAAACTTATGAGGTATCACTGGAAATGTATTTTCTCATCTTTTTGTATTCATAAAAAACGCAATTTTTGGAGGTACGTATTTTTAGATTGGGTTAAGCTCACGTAAATTTTAATATTTTTCTAAAATATTTTGGTGTAACTCTTAAAATACATATATCTAATATATTTTATAATTGCAATGGGAAAACAGTACAGGTACGCAAGCGAAATCACGCTGATTACGTAATTTGCAGCAGTGTTGGAAATGTTCTGATTATTTTAAATATAGAAATCTCAAGTTTAGTTCGTGAATACACTTTCAATGAATGGGAAATTTCCTTAATTTTTGGTTCAGTAAAAATTCCCTGTCCATCAGCTATTCTTGTGCACGAGAACAGCCTATCCTATCCAATCAGCTATGAAACGCTTCGAAATGAAACAAGTCAAAGGAAATTTACTAAGGCAGGTGAGAAATCAGCGCCATGCACTCCAGTAGAAACGCCAAGAAAATGAACAGGAAATCCTGCTGCACCATTAACAACACTACATACACATTTCCATAACCGCATGTTGACAGTGGCAATTGCACTGCAGCTGTTAAATAACATTTTGCTGCTGCTGTACCTCAAGTTAATTCTGTACGAATACTTTCTTAAACCTAGCCATACAGTTTTTGTTGTCCAACTGCTTTGACTGCTTTGACCGCATCGCAATGCAGCAACACCAAGCAAAGCAAGAGTGAGAGGGTGCACAAACGAGTTTGTCCTGCTTGTTTGCATAGCGATTCACAGGCAGTGTCATACGAATCAGGGACGGGTGGTGCAACGCAGGGGAAATGGAAAATTGGTGTTCATTCATAAAATCGGCTTTGCAGCTTTGTATTTGCTTTTGGTAAAATATTTCGTGTGAATAACNATTTTCGGCCTTAGTATGTTGTGGTTAAAAGGTGTTGGGTGCATACATAAAGCGGTTGCAGGTTTTGACAGGAAGTCGTTCCCGGTTCCAAAAGTTTTATTAATAACGAAAACAGCTTTTCCTGTAAATCCTGTAAATCGTGAAATACCTGGAACCTTCGTTTCGACAAATCACCTATATTGTACATATTTATGTATTATATCACTTTTCAACACTTCTTGTGTGGCTTTTCGGACACACGAGTGTCTTGTCACCAAAAATTCGTTTGAACTTCCACAATTTTGCATACAACCTCAAGAATTCAGTACTTCATTCATTTTCTCACTGCTTAAACACCTAATTGTTAATATGTATGTATGTATGTATGTTTCGTCTCATATAGCGTTTTACCACGCACATACCTATTTTCATTCACTTTTTGCATTAATTATATTTCATTCGTTGAATATTTGTCAACGTAAAATATTCACTTCCGGTGTCTGCAATGTGGTCTACTTTTCACATAGAACCAGAAAATATGTATGTACATATACACATACTTGTATAAGCAAAACTACGACGACGGGATCGGGGACGTCAGAGAACGTTGCTGCTGCTGCGTAAGTTTCATTCAACCGCAAAGCGAATGCCCGTAAAAAATTAGCAGCGAATTTACTACAAAAGTATACTCAATTATTTTAAGCGAGACATCAACGAATGAACGACCACTACGATAGACGATTTCTTTGCTACTACTTTTCGTATCCACTGTTAACAGAAATGGAGCTGGTTTCGGAAGATAGCTGCTCGCAAGAGCAGGGTTGCATGCTTATGCAAGTATGTACTTGTAACAGCAGCGGTTATAAGCGGATATAGAATATTTGAAACATTTTGTGCTGTTAGGGAATGGGAAATTATTTACACTACAAGAA
>NW_016189675.1:0-3658 GCF_001687245.7 Rhagoletis zephyria
CATTTTTTCATACAGTTTATGCTTCTTTCTGGCTTTTACAAAATGCAGGAATACCGCACTTATTTCGGTACAAAATGATCGTAATGTATTNTTTAGAACAATTAGTGTATATTTGCAAACTACTGCAAAGAATGGAGTGTCATATCTTAAAAGGTTCAGAGAAATAACAAAACAAACAAACATTTTATGGTCTTATATTTCTTTCACACCGCATTGCTATTTTTTCTAACTTCTCCTTTTGTTTAGCGCTGTAACCGCTTAAGTTATATCTTTTAATTTATACATGTGAATTATTATCAATGAGCATTTTTTCATTTGCTCCTGAATTTTGGGTACATTTCCTTATAGTACCTCTCATTCTTTTTTATATTACATATATACATTCCGATGTTCGGGATAGTATTTTGAATATACCAGCAATATATGTAAAAGTAGTGGCGGCTGTTGTAGAGCATTACGCAGCGCCTGAGCTCAAGCCCATTTTCCCACCAACATCAAAATATAAAAAACAAAAAAGTTGTTTTCTAATAGCAGTTGCGCCTCTGTTGGTAATAGTAAACCTCCGAGTATATTCTGTCATGGAAACGACTTCNACAACAAGAAAATTCATGGGAAACAACATTTCCTATCGCTGCAAAATATGCAACGTCGAAACCCATGTATATATTTTGCAAAATAGCATAGCAAGATAATAGCGACCCTGTGCTAGTTGTTTTGTTGTTGGAATTGCTACATATTTCTCTCATTCCTCTCATCTCGCTCACTTAATTTTTTTTTGCTGTCTCTTGTTATTGTATTTGATACATAATTTCGCTGCTTGCTCCCCATGCATGCTACCACTTTGCAATGGGGTGTTCTCGTACTCTTCGAAATTTGGAATAGTATTTTTGCATTTCGTGCAATCCGTGCATCGTGCAAGACTTCGAGAATACCCCTATTGTGTAAGCGCCAATATGTATATCGTCGTTTAAAGTACAAAATCGCGTATCGTGGTTCTGCAAAACCTCGTAACTGATATTTGTGCCAAAAAAGATATTTGGTCAGCCCTTAGCCATTTATAATAAAATATCGATACTTAGACATAAGGAGAAGAGATAATTAAGTTTAAAAGAGAGAACCGTTTTTAATTAGGACATGTTTTACTCTCTTCTATAAAATTTAGACAACCTCACATACGAGGTTTTGAATTTTTTTGATGCGCGGTTTTGTACATTAAACGACGATATGTAGAAGTATTGCATACATATTTTGGTGTCTTTTCAAGTATATAATCCATTGAGAAACGGAAGAAAACGGCATCCCTATGATTTCAACTTATGCCAAATGTTTCGTAAACAAGCAATTCTGAACAAAAAACTTTGACCCTATTTTGTGGCCAAAATTCTAAAAGTTGAGATATCAATTTAAAACTTGGCCCAGTAGTAGGACTAGAAGTAGTGGCCTTGCCGCGCAAAAATTAACCCGTAATGGTCACACCTCCAAAAAATAGCGTAATGGTCACACGGGGTCCAGTGGACCCCAACCCAATAAACAGATGCCTCGTACGTTCTATTTTAAATATCGACTCGAATCCTCCACTGACCTTTCTTTTTGTTATCTGACAGGTTTTTTCCCAACTTTTGAATTATAACACCGTAAATTATTTCATAAAACTCATGATTTTGTACCAAGTAGTTACCTAAGAAAAATTATAATTTCTTTAAGATCGCACAAAATCGCAGTATAAGATTATGGGGAAATAAGAGATCAGAGACTATTCTACCGATTTATGATGAGCTTTTTCTAAACGTTTTTAAACATTTTTTTAAAACTCTAAATAAACTTTTTTTTAATTGTACAATTTTACTTTAAAATCACTTAAATGCGGACGTTTCTTTGGCACAACCTTTTAACTATAATACAAGTTTTAATAGGTAAATATTCTGCTAACCGTCACTCTTTCTTTCCACTTTTCACTTTTGAAAAGCAGCAAATAGATTACGAGATATATGCATTTGAGAGTGGCACAATATCAAGCTACACACTTTCGAAACAAATTTCCAAACTGTCTGTTTGAGGGTTACCAAATCAACGGCAAGTCAATTTATCGAAAAACAGAGTATACAGTTTTTTACTCTGAAGTATTCTCTGTAAGATAAGGCAAAAAAAAATTAATTTCAAGCAAGTCAATAAATTGACTTTTGGCCACAAAAAAGGCTCAAATTTTCCATAGTGCGATGGTGATATGAATTTTTTTAACACGGAAGAACTCATCTGTCGCTCGAAAAATATAAATAGATCTAAGCTGGCCACAATGCCAGTCGTGGGGTGGTTCTGTCGTCGCCAAAATAATTATCTACATAAGAATAAGTGGAGAAACAATTTGACAGCTGTGGTCCATAGCTCGTCATTTTCAATTTGTTTAGACTATAATGCTTATAAAAATTTGGTAATTTTTTTCTGAGTTTGGTAATTTTTTGTTAGAGTTTTGGTAAAAAATTAAAAATCTTTGCGGCAGCACTGGTCTTCTAGTATAATTATAAAACTTTCTTTTATTTCAAATCAAATTTTATTTATTCTCATCAACATCAACCGACCTTTCCATTCATATATACATTCATACATATTAAATACTTAGCAATTAACTATTTGAGCATTTTTATCGCACTTTTCTAGCGGTAGAGCATCTATATCTCTGACTTATATATTTTTCTGGTCGTGGAGCATATATGTGCGTATATATGACAACACACTACGAATTTCTGACGTACGAGTTTCTGTCATTGGAGCATGTATGTATGTATACAGTAAAACCCGTTTAAGTACCCACCCGCTTAAGTAACCAACATTTTTGGACACCGTGAATTTTTTAATGCAAGCTGAAGGAAATCCCTCTCTTTAGTACCTCCCAGCTTATTTACACAACCCGTCTAAGTACCTAAATTTTTCGTACCCGATTTTCCGTTTTACTTATGATTTTCCCCTTTTAAATGCTCTTTAAAAATTTCTTAAAATATTTACATATTTTGAAATTCAGTGGCAGCGCCACACAATCGATATCAATTGCCACCGTCAGTGTAAAAACATGCAAGTTTCAAGTGGCTAAAAGTTACCGTTGAGTCTTTAGAATTTCTTTTGGCGCATTTGCTTCCATATAAAAAATAAACACAATTTATTTTTATATGGAGAAAACCGCAACACCTTTAGCAAAAAAATCTAAAAAATCGATGGTCATTTTTAGCCACTTGAAACTTGAATGGGATATAAACACTTCTGAAAAAAATGTTTGAAATTTTGATTAAGACTTGATGAATTTTCAGTGTTCTACAAAATTTTAATCTTAGGGGTATATGGTATTTGTTAGGAAATGAACTGTATTTTAATTGAAAACTCTTAAAAATTAATAAATAAACATAGGCGGAAAACAATATCATTTTGAATTTGGTCCAGAATGATATGTTCAACTCTGTATGTATGTAACAATATGTATAATCAATGACTTTTTAAAGAATTAAATTATTGAAAAAAATTACATAACATTGCTTCGTCTATTTTTGCAAATAAAGTTTTTATTTATGTCTTTAAATATTGCTTCGATCTTGGTTTTAAACTACGTTTACTTCATTAAACGTTCACGTTTTATTCAAGGATTTATTTATGTAAGTTAACAAGAAGATGT
>NW_016189675.1:3745-3896 GCF_001687245.7 Rhagoletis zephyria
AGTCAATTGACATTATTACCTTTTTAAAAACGAAATAAAATCCATTGACATTATTTCTCTTTCAAACATTAAATTTGCTTAGCTTCGCGGCAGCCGGCGTCAGCGCGCGCCGCGCTCGCGCCCCGCGTACCCCGCGCGACCGGCGCGCACA
>NW_016189676.1:0-3896 GCF_001687245.7 Rhagoletis zephyria
TTTCGAACTCATAAAACTTTAATCTGTATAGTTGTAGTAACATTGAACCTTGAATGTACTAAATGTGCGCTCGACATAAGTTGATACAAGTGGAACCCAATTTAAATATGGAACATTTGAAACGTTCATATTATCAGGAATAAGGGCGTTTTCCTCACCCTTTACAATTTTATCCACACCCCTTATTGTCTCCAAGCCTACGTTAGCTGAGAAAACGGCTTTGAATTTTTCCAACACCAATTTGGCAAGAGGTCCGCGCTTCTATAACCTGCATGGGCATGTGTATATTTTTTAATCTTAAAAAAAAAAAAAAATGTAAATGCTATTATCACTTTTTTGAAGGTATAAAAGGCATAAAATGGCAAATATCTTAAAAAAGGCAAAAAAAAGGCAAATATCTTAAAAAAGGCAACATCAAATGTGTATATATGGAATCAGGGGAAAGCTAAATCGTGGACACTCTTAATCAAATATACTCTATCTCTTTAGCAGAAAAAAAGGCAATCTCCATAAAATCCGTTCCCTGCTTATCACCAATGGATCGTTAAACTAGTTGCATCGTCAATATTTGACAAAAATGGTCTCATATACTCTTTTCATTAATCTAACCATTTAAAAGATAAACAAGGTTAAAGATTGAAGTATTTTAAGGCCATTAACTTTTTGTTTTGAATTTTGTAACTTACCCTAATACACATACATACATACCCTGCAGTGAAATGCCAAACTAGTCAGGAAAAATACTAGTTTACAACTAGAATTCCCTGACAGAAACCGAACTAGTTCGAAAATGACCAGACTTGTACCAACTACAAAACTATTTATTCATGCCCTGTTTTATTTGACTTCGACAGTTTAATACGATAAAGTACACAAAATATTATAACTTTTATTTGGGTATATTGTAAACCATTAAATTGAGTACGTATTCGATTATNAAATAATGATTAATATTCATAATGACTATTAATTAAAGCATGTTTTTTTGATAACCGTTTAGTTGATTAAATACCGATTAATTGTTACTCTTAAAAATTTTTTAAAAGAATAAACCGAAATGTGCAAAGTTAATGAATTTAGTTTATTTTAATACTATATAAAATATTTTAATTTATTTTATTACTGAAGTATTAACTAACGTATTAATTTTATTTTTAACTAAAATTTTTTCCTTTGCAGATTCAATATTATTAAAAAAGATAAATATATAGTATTTATTGTTCCTGAAACCTTTTACTTTTTATAAGAAATGCATTTAAATTTATGTTCGAAAGTTGGGAAATATTTATGTATTTAGTTTTGCTTTTAATTAATAGTCAAACAAATTTACACCAATTATTGGAACATCTGAGGCTGCTAAATAACAATGTGTGATATATTAAAGTGTGCTTAATCAAACGTTTTTTATAGTATATTCATGAATTCATTTTATTTTTTGACTCCCAAAGTAGTGGTTTTGGTCGATAATTGGACTAGTATTTTTCTGTCTATTTTCAACTAGTATGATACTGGTATATTTCTGACCGAAATCTGACAATTGCCATCTCGTAGGACATCCCCATGTTAAAAATACCAGTTGGTTGCATGGAAAAAAGATAGTTGGCTGACCAGTTGGGCATGTGGTTCATACGGGTATGTATGCATAATACGTGCAAGCTTTTTTGTCATATCATCAGATCTGTAATGTTAGCTCGATTTTAAAAAATGAGCTATCCAATTAAAGGGCTTGGCCTGTGGATGTGCAATAGCTTCTTATTTTTTTCAAAAAGAGTTACCACCTGATAAAAAAATTAAATTCAAACTATTTTTAAGTTAAATTAATTATTACACTATGAGTATAGATCGAAATGGTTTTGAAAAGGCTTTATTTCTTAATTACATATATGTAGGAGGGTTGCCACCTGTTCGACTTAAATAAATGCAGAAAATTGAAATGTATATACTGAAACGGATGTCAGACGAAAGAGGTTGTAGTTTGAAAATATTTTGAAGAGGGTTGCCACCTGTTTCAAAATTAGAATTTAAATAAAGTATGCATGAGTTAAATTAAATATTTAAATATTACGTGAAATGGAGGTGGAAAGATATCCTTAGTTTAAATATTTAGATTATTAAAGAGGGTTGCCACCTGGTAAAATCGTAAACTCAAATTGATTAACATGAAATATTTATGTAGGTATCACAATATCAGACACTAGAGATTTGTTTATTTCTTAACTATATTTAGGAGAGTTGCCAGCTGTTTCAGAAGTCTTAGCTAACTTACGCACAAATCCGAAGACGAAGATAATGTGAAGACGAGCATGAACTCGAAGAAGAATACTAATACGGGGACCTAGGCTAATATAAAAAGTAATACAAATTTCTGCAGTATGAAACACGTCATGATGCGCGTATGGCATATATCTGTATATAAGCTGATGGTACATGTGATTGAAGTTCATGTGGATCTGCTTCTCTATTGCTGAGTATTAATATCTTGCAAATCATATTGATTTATTAAATTCAATTCATTACAATCAAAACGATAATTTCATGCACCGTTTTTAACTTGAATGTGATCTTAATAATATCACGTATTCTATGTTTAAGTTTAGCGGCTGTGACTGCGACACAGCCTCCAGGTCAAGACGAAGGCGCTGGACTGATCCTGTTTTTCTTGACGCTCATGCACATTTTCTTTCAGAAAAAAAAACAATTTCGAGCATACGTTGCATGGGGAAATAAGCAACACCATCAGCAAAAAAAAATCAATGGGCCAATACTGCAAATTTTTCTAAAAGGCTAATTAAGGAGNAGTATTGTTCAAAGCGTAATTTCAAGGCGTGCTTTCATATGTATATATTTCATATATTTATGAATCGATCTTTGGAGATCGATTTATTTTTTAACGATTCCTTCCTGCATTGGCTATTTTTCTAGTACCCATCCCAGTTGCAAGGTGAAATTCTCTGCCATATTATTTAGGGAGTTCGCCACCGTATCCGAATTTATAGTGACGAAATAAAGTGCTCTAATAGCTGCCTTACTGTCTGAATAGATATTTCTTATATTTGTTGTAACTTCTAGATGACGTAGATTGTCAGGAGCTTATTGTATAGCCGCTAGTTCGACCTGAAAGGCACTGCAATGATCTGGGCACCATTCCAGCAGTAGTTTTTCAGTGTATACTGCTCTACCTACTCTATGTAGCTTGGATCCATCAGTGTAGAACCGAATCGAATTTTCGTACGCCGGACTCCTTTTGACCATGATACTCTACTTGGTTTTTCTGTGTGATATCCTTTACCGAAAGTGACCGTAGTTACGAGGTAATCCGTGTTGTTTGCTAAGTTTTTGTTGCTGAGAATGATAGTACGACTACCTCTCTGTTCTTACCAGGTTTTTAGTTCCTGCGGGCTTAGTGCAGCATTTGCGGCAGGTAGGATATATATTTATATTCACGACATCTGTGGGTGTTGTCCGCAAGGCGCCACTTATACAGACTTTAACACACAATAGTCGTTTCTTACAGGTACTACACAGTGCCGCAGGCAAATAATCTCCGTCGACATTGGTGGCATATCACTTTTCACTTGGCTCTGTATAACAACTATTACCTTTTGTTTTTTTTTCAAAAAAAAAAAACATACTTGTACTAAGGGCCATTTGCACCATGTCTGGTTAATTCTAACCTCCAGTAAAACATCGTTGTCGACACCCAGCTTATAACATGTGATCGATAAAGAAGTCAAATATAGTGTTGTCAAATATAGCGTTTTGCATTGACGGGGGTTATATCTATCCAATCTACACACATATCGTCGATGTTTTTGCAACTCCGCCTATCGTCCAATCGCAAAACCGCCTATCTTAGGCCCTGTCTCCACAGGAAAACACTGATGTCGTGATAACCA
>NW_016189677.1:0-3895 GCF_001687245.7 Rhagoletis zephyria
TTGCACTTCACTCATATGTGTCGATGCTTTCATTATTTTTACAACGGGTTGCAACACACCTTGACAAATTTCGATTCTCTTGGCCCAATCTTGTAATGTTCGTACCGCTGGCAGTGGAAAACCTTTCTTATATAGTAATTTATACGCTTTTGCGCTTGCGGCATACAAAGTTATTGATTGGGCTATGTCCTTCTCGGTCCAGGCTTGTCTCCTAATGCCGTTCTTTAATTTGGTAATCTGCCCCTTTGTAAATATGGTCTCCAGCTTATTTTCCATATTTATGCACGCATGCTCCGCTGCTACTGCCCTTTTTTCCAAACCTCTATATCATATGCACGCTTTTTCTCCTTCATATAATAACTGCGCTTTAAAAGTGTAATCTCGGACTGAACCCTTTTGTTTTCTTTGCTTAATCGCACATTTTCTTGACGCTCGGATTCCCTATTAAAATTTGTTTCATGAAAATGTATCTATAAATAAATATGTATATTAATATTTTTATTCTAATACTTACAACTGCTTTTTCAAATCCTCTATTTTCTGTGTAAAACTATAGTATCTAACGCTTTCGTGTGATGTTGATGGCCCTTCGGCCATACTGCTTTGAAATGAAGAGTTCTCCTTGTTTTCTTCCTCGACAATTGAACTTCGTTTTCCTTGTATGAAGTACTTGTTTCATGCCGCTGAAGTAGTTCAGCAACAATCATTTTATTTTCCCGGCGATGAGCTCGTTCGATACGTTCCGGATTCTTAATTTGTTTTTTGTAAATGGTTGGCACAACACCTCGTTTTAAAGCCCGTTTCTTTGCAAAGCCTTAGAAACAATAAAAAAAAATGATTTTATAGCGATACGTACATACATAAAATTAATAAAACTTCTTACCCATTTGGTACTTAAGACTATTTTCAAAGTCCTCACTGGAAAAGTGATCCATGCACACGTAGCCGGTCTTTGGATTAAAATCTTTATCCTGCCGGCAGAATTTTATCCATTTTCTGGCAAGATTGGGATCAGCGGGAAAACGAAATAAACTACATTCTGATGCTTTGTTATTATTGGTTTTACCACAGCTTATTACGGCGCACTTCATTATTGATACTAATATATCGATGGCTGAGTGGAAGATCGACCTATCTCGGCAGCCAGTTCGAAAACGCCTTATTTCAGAAAATTTTTGAACAAAGCTCTATTTCAGAATTTAGTTGAAGAACGCCCTATCTCATAATTTTATTGAAGAACGCCCTATTTCAGAATTCGGTTCATAAACGCCCTATCCCAGCTGCCTCTTCAAAAACGCCCTTTCTCAGAATTCGATTGAACAACGCTCTATCTCAGAATTTAGTTGAACAAAGCCCTATCTGAGAATTTTATTTATAAACGCCCTATCTCAGCTGCCGTTCCGAAAACGCCCTGTCTCAGGATTTGATTGAACAACGCCCTATCTCAGAAAATGGCTCAATATCGACCTATCTGAGCTGCCGCTTTAAGAAAGCATTATCTTCAGTATGGTTTTTATTCTTGAAAAAATTGTGGTACAGTGAAAATAATTACTGTGAAAGCATTTTGTTTTCACATTAACTNCGCCCTATCTCAGAAAATGGCTCAATATCGACCTATCTGAGCTGCCGCTTTAAGAAAGCATTATCTTCAGTATGGTTTTTATTCTTGAAAAAATTGTGGTACAGTGAAAATAATTACTGTGAAAGCATTTCGTTTTCACATTAACTATTGAGA
The DNA here is from genome assembly GCF_001687245.7 of Rhagoletis zephyria. Classification (NCBI taxonomy): domain Eukaryota; kingdom Metazoa; phylum Arthropoda; class Insecta; order Diptera; family Tephritidae; genus Rhagoletis; species Rhagoletis zephyria. The sequence goes on from NW_016189677.1 coordinate 1,736, forward strand.
GTGACCAGCGGGGCAAACACCTCAATCGACCAGCCCGAATACCGTCGACTGTTAGACGCATGGTCTACGAGCACATCGAATCTTATCCGAAAATAGATTCGCATTATTGTAGGAAAATGACCAATAAGCGCTACTTAGGTGAAAGTTTATGTTAAAAAAAAATGTACGAAATGTACAAAGAATTGATGGCACAACAAGACACAGAGCAGGTGTCTGAACATCTATACAGAGAAATTTTCAACACACAGTATAATATAGAATTTCACAAACCAAAAAAGGATCTTTGCGATGAGTGCNTACGCGCACATCGAATCTTATCCGAAAATAGATTCGCATTATTGTAGGAAAATGACCAATAAGCGCTACTTAGGTGAAAGTTTATGTTAAAAAAAAATGTACGAAATGTACAAAGAATTGATGGCACAACAAGACACAGAGCAGGTGTCTGAACATCTATACAGAGAAATTTTCAACACACAGTATAATATAGAATTTCACAAACCAAAAAAGGATCTTTGCGATGAGTGCACAGCATATGACCAGATGTCAGAAATAGATAAAATGTCCTGTGCTAAAAAGCATGATGAGCATATTTCAAATAAAATAAAAGCTCGAGAGATGATGGCAAAAGATNGGATCCGTACGATAACTCGAAAATAAAAATGTCGAAAGAGAAATGTCGAAATTTAAAAATTTTTTAAATCTCGAAATAATGTTTAACCGAAACGCAAAATGTCGAAATCGTATGCTTTCGAAATGAATGAGGTCGAAAAAAATGCAAAACGCGTAAATTGTCGATAAAAAGTCGAAAAAGTTGAATGTGTGAAAAAAATAAATATTAAAAGTGTTCTGAGTAGATTTTCAAATGTTCTAGAGTTCCTAAGATTGAAAAAGAAAGCTCTGCAAAATTACGCAGAAAAAAAATTTTTTAGCGTGTTATTTAAATTGATTTTAACTTTTTGAAAACATGGCAACTCTCTAAAAATATTTCTACAATAAAGCATTCTCGTTTGATACCCACATTAAAATATTTCGTTTAAACTTTTTCAAAGAATTGATTTTAACTTTTTAAACAAATAGCAACCGTCTTAAAGTATATTTAGTTATCAATTAATTGACTTTTACTTTTTTAACAGGCGGCAACCCTATTACACAATACTTCCGAAATATATAGTTTCTGAACCGCTTTCGCTTGCTAATATTTTGTTAAACTTGTTAATTAAGCGGTTTTTTTTCGAAAGAGGTGGCAACTCCAAAAAATATTTTATATGCTAGTATATTATATCTATATTCCAAATTTAATTGAAATATATCCAGACGTTTTAGCGTGAACGAGCAACAAACATACTCATTCACAAACTTTCACATTTATATATTAGTACATAGGATTAGTGGAATTTAACTTAAATAAATCAACCTGTTGAAATAATGTAATGAATGATGTGTAAAATTCGCGCGAATTTCTTGGTTTTCTAACTATTTTTTTTTACATTTTTTTTCGGTGTTTTTAGTTTCGACAATTTAAATTTCGACATATCGTACCAGACCCCGAGAGATGATGGCAAAAGATAAAGAGCAAGCAAAAGAAGATTCAACTATTTGCACAGCTTGCTTTGACATGGAAGAAACCTTGACAACCCCTAGAACTAATGTATCTATGAGCTATTACAAGCGGAAGCTCCATATTTATAATTTCACTATATGTGACCTGGTCTACGGAAAGGGGGCTTAGGTGTCAAAAAATCAATTTTCACTTTTTGGTTGATTCGGATGGAAGATGAGATGCTTTTTCACGTGGTGAAAAGCAGAAAATCCTAACTTGCTTAGAAGTGTACTAAAAATGTAGAGAAAGAAGAGTAAAAATACGACAAAATATAATTTATTTACACGATGAACTATAATAATATTCCGACCAACAACAACACTTACTGGACCAACAACAACACTTACTGGACGTCCGGCGCGGAGAACAATTAACGAGATAATGAGAAACTGACGAAACGAGTTGCTTACTTTTAACAGCTTTTTCACAGAAAACTAGTTTTCGCACGTAAGCTCCCTTCGTAGTCCAGGTCACATATATGAAATGAATACCCACCAAGGTTCGTGACATGTGTGGAATGAAACGGTGGGTGGCAAAGGAGCCAACGAAATTAGTAG
>NW_016189678.1:0-3895 GCF_001687245.7 Rhagoletis zephyria
GGCTAATCTGTTGTTATTTCCCCCTTTTTCGTAGTTTAACAAAAAACGTAGGCCGGCTAATATTGTTTAGCCAGTATAACACTTTTTTTGGACTCCAAAAATGAATGCCGCGGTTTTATTCAAAATATGTATTGTGTTTATGTAGTTTACAAGGCGAATTTATATAAGGTGGTGTTACTAGATTATCTGATTTTATGAATGTGTTTCGCCTTGCGGTTTCTAATGTCAAATTGAAAAATCTTGTTTGATTTTCCACACACACTCTTACAGATTTTGACAGTTTATGCCTTCAAAGCAAAAACAAAACTCATGAAAATTTTTGTTTTTTTTTACTCCTGCTGTTTCACCTTATATTAATTCGCCTTGGCGGTATACGAGAAAATACTTTCTTTGCTACCACAGAAGTAGTATTAATTTATCAGCCGTTTGTTTAATATTTATTAATTCTTTATTGAAGTGTAGCTATGTAATCATACATACCCATAAAAGTATCAGTAAAATTCGATAACTCAACTAATTCCGATAGTTTTCTATGAATTTTGTTAAATTTGAGTTTCGAGAGCTCGATACATTTCGATAGCTCAAAAATGTATATATTTCGATATAGATCGATAACTCGATAAACTTTGGATACCTCTTTAAATTTCGATAACTCGGTTAATTTTGACAGCTATCGACAAATTTTGATGACTTGTTACACTCTGGTAACACGATAAAATTCAATAAGCAGTGATAACTGGACAAACTTATTTAACCTTGAAATTTGGATAACTCAATATGTTTTGAACTTTCCAAAAACTTCGCTTCCAAAAATCGACAAATTTCGGTAAATAAATAAATATCGATAGCCCGATAAATTGAAATACTTAGATGCATTACGACAACTCGATAAATTTCGAAAACTCTAAAAATACATATTGAATATTCAATAAATATCGATAACCAGTTTCGGTAATTCCATAACTTTTTATGGCACAATAACTATCCGTTAATATCGACAACTAATTTTCTCTGTCCATAAATTCGGACAACTAAATTGCTCAATTTGAATATTTAACTCGATATGTTGCGACAGCTCAATATACATGGATAGCTCGATAATTTTCGATAACCATAAATTTCTGCGAGACGATAAATTTCGGATCACTGATAACGTTCGATAGCAAAATTTTTTATGGCTGAATTTATTTTGATTCTTATTAAAAAATTTCAATAAATGTTCCTACCTTTCAGTTACAATAATTCTTATGTATTTTTCATTTTTTCATTTTCGTCTTTATCTTCAGATTTGCCTTGGCTTTTTTCTTAATCGTTATCATTTATTTCTTCATTTTCACATTTACCTTTATTACAAAATTCTTATTTCAAACCCGAAGTAAAACAAAATGCGAAATCACCTCAAATTGAACAGGTTGCATCATCAACTATATACACTCAAATACGGAAATTTTTAAACGAAAATTTTGACCATAATTTTCAACCGATTTCGAAACCTTTCGAATGGTTTCCTAATTTTCGGTAGAATCGCCAAATGAACGGTGGCAAAATTTATGTTATGTTGTTAATGGACATGAAAATATCTGATTAAGAATCGGAACTTAAAATAATAACTTTTGAAGAGGGTTGCCAACTGTATAAAAATTCTAAATCAATTTAGGTTAGGTTAGATTCGGCGGCACTCCAAAGTAGGACTCACACTCAGGGTCTTTTGTGATACCGCATGAGGGCTTTTTATTTATCCCCTTTCCCCTGTAAGCCACTTGGTGCTAAGCAAAAAAGTGCATAGGATTCTAACGTTCGCCGGTTTGAGGTCATCGAGATCGTCGATGAATTGACTCCCAAGAGCTTTTGCTCTCCGTTTTGACAGAGCCGGACAATGACAAAGAAGTTGTGGGATGGTGTGCTCTTCGTCTTAATCCACGCAGCTTCTGCAGTAGTCGGTGCGCTCAGTCTAGCTGTGTGTAATCCGATCAGACAATGTCCGGTGAGAACTCCAGTCTCTATGCGAATGTCTTGTCTCCTTAGATTAAGTAGAGACTTGATGCGTTGGTCGTTCGTGGCAGGCCAGTGTGTTTTGGCAATGTGACCGGTCGGTTCTATTCGCCATCTCGCATTTGCAACTTCTATGAATTTTTTTTTTTGCAGTCGAAGAAGGTCGCTCAAAATTTTCCATCTCTTGGTCGCGTGGAGCCTAATGAATGCCATCTTTTTTGATCCGTCAGGAGAAATGCTAGTAGCGTGTTGAGCGCTTTGGTGGCTGTCTAACGAGAGATATTTAGGAAAGATTTATATCGAAAAAACCTTTGAGGATTACCTTTGGAAAGCTTTGAGGGTTACCACCTGTTTAGAAATTCGAAATGAATTTAATCCACAAGATGGTGAATTATTTTATTATGGGTGCCAAACCAGAGGGTTTAAAAAACAAGAGAAGTTTAGAAAATAACTAGCTTTTTATTTTATTTTATTTAATTTTTTTTTTCTACAGAGGCGGAAGAAATTAATGCCAAATCCACAGCTCGGAGATTTCACCCAAAACCCGGGGACTCCGTCTGAAGTACGGTCAGTGGGCAAGCTAACTTGGGTTGGTTACTTGACCAACAACGTGAGCTTGGAGATAAAGCGAAGAATAAATTTTGCAAACAGACACAACTTTAGGCTCGGTAAGCAATTGAAAAGCAGAGCGCTTTCTTGACGAACAAAAATTAGCCTCCACAAACCTCTCATCATTCCCGTCCTTTTATATGGCGCAGAAATGTGGACGATGTCGAACAAAGATAAGAAGGCTTTAAGGCTGGAAGGCTGTTCGCGTAAGTGAGGAGTACCGAATAAGATGGAATGACGAACTATACGAGGTGTACTAGCGCATAAAAATTCAACGACAAGATGATCACAAAACAACGAAAGAAAGGACGCCGACGAACCACGCAAAGCAGTGAGCAAATTGGCGAAATTTGTTGCTCTTCGCCCGAACCGAGGCAAATTAGGAGAAAAAGAACTTGAGACGAAGGAAGTTCGCGGCATTTCAATTTTTCTAATTTTCAATTTACATACATACATCCCTAAATTAAAATAAAGTAATATAAGTTAAGTGTTAGCCTCAAATATTTAATAGATAATTTCATAATTGGACATTGAGTTCGATATTTGCATCAATATGCTTGTCAAAGTATGTTTATCGATATTGGCATCAGTCTTATATGATATAGCATTAATTTTCAAATAAAACATACAAATTATTACGGATAGTACTTTAAACCTGCCAACGTTGGCAATCAGTCATTGTAAGCATATAATTTGAGAGAAAGATAAGAGAAAAGTAATCGCTAGTTACTTTACAGCTACATAAATATGCAATTTGAAGAGCACGAAAATTGTTTTACACATACATATATATGTACCGTACAAATTGTTTGCCAGTTTTCTTTTTAAATTACAGCAGTTTGATTAATTAAATCATATCCAGATANAACTATAAAAATTACACTAATCAATAAGTTATTAATCTAATTTAAAGTTTGAAAGTTATTTAGTTACATACATACTTTCGAAATGCTCACATGTTTATGTAAACATTCACACATTTACTGCATCAGCGAGTTGCATTAATGCGAATAATTTGTTAAATTGATTACGTTGCGCTGCTTGGGCATTTTTTTTTTTTTAGAGAGAGCAAGTCAAGTCGGCCAGCGGCCACTCTAAAGCTATCTGGCTGATTTGGCAGCAGTATTTTTATTCTTATTGTTTTGCTTTTAGTTTGTTTTGTTGCAGGTAATCTTTATATTTTTGGTCTTAAGTTCTTCCGGATATTGAAGGTCAATTATTTGCTTTCAAAATTATTAAAAAAAAAAATCAAATCAACGAATCATAAATTTGCTTTGTTTAATTTATGGTCATG
>NW_016189681.1:0-3894 GCF_001687245.7 Rhagoletis zephyria
CATACTATATATCGCAAGAAGACCGGCTAAATACCCAGTACGGAAAGAAACTACATAGTTTAAATATCGATGTTCAACCAGTTGTTTACCTACCACAACTAGTTGAAAATTGACTTTCTTCCTTGATTTCAACTATTTTTAAATGCATTTTTCTTATAGCACTTCAAAGTCAGTATGTTTCGTTTGAATACGCTTTCGTTCTGCACTTCACAGATGCTTTTTCATAACATGTAAGTGTGCTGTCAAATGTTCAGTTTGAATTGTGTGCAAGTAGCAAGTCGAGTGTCCGACTCTGCATTTGATTTTAACTACATTAAAATGCATTTGGCTTACAGCACTTCAAAGTCAGTAGGTTTCTTTTGCAGATGTCTTTTCAACCAATTTAAAATTACTTAGTATTAAATGCTGAAATAATTAATTGCACAAAGTTAGATGATTTTTCAACTAATATTTGCAAAGATATGTATCAAAATTGTAAGCATTTGGTTTATCTCAATGAGGCCGGCTGCTAGGTGATTATACATCAATTATATAGAAGTTAGTTGCTACATAAGTAGAAATATGTTAATTTTTCTGAGGCAATTGGTTGATGAGCTATGCCGTACTGGGCATATAATGAATACCTACCTACCTACACACATGTTGTGAATGCCACTCTATGGCTGCGCATGCGCGCCACGCCACCTCAAATCTGATTACCAGTTAGTTAGTCAGTTCATCAGCAGCATGACGCTTGAATGTTTTTTATTTTTTTATTTTGTAATTGTTATGCCTTTATTGCTCCGTTTTTTCGACTGCCTCTTTTAAACTCGTATTTACTCATACACTTTGTACTTTGCCAGCCTTTAGTATTCATTACAATACATATTTGATTTCTTTTAAATTCGGTCTCAAAACGCAACCAGTGTTTTGGAGTTTTTCTGCGAACTTCACTTGCACTTATTTGCAAATATATAGTTAAATATAAGTATGTAAGTATATTGTACTATGATTCCACTGTAAACAATAAATTAACCAGGGTAGTTACTCTTGCCGTTACCAGAAGGGAATTGGTAATTTTTATTACGAAATTTTTCAGCCACTGACGACTGTACAACATTTGTAATCACCTGAATGCCCAGCCGCAAACTAAGTTGAATACGATCACATTGGCTTAAAATGTACTTTGTGCATATGTATGTATGTACAGTGCCGGCCACTTGAATAGCATCATCTTTTGAGCCTCAGTGAGAGCACAATACAAAATCACTCAACATTTGATTGCTTACTTTGTGCCAGACGATTTCGACTTACGAGTGTATAATATTGATTTAGTTAAAGAATTTTTTTTTAGAATTCGCAACGCATTTACGCATTTCTAATTGGTTTTCCACGATGAATTCAATAAGAGGCCTGAGTATTTTAAAAATAAAATTAACATAAACAACTATGTAATATGCAAATGTACATTAGAGTGGTCCAAAAAAATTGTTTCCGCGAATTGGCTTGGGGCACCTTCCAAAATTTTTCCTCTTACCTAAAAAGGTGCTTTTACCAAACTCTACGCTTTTGTAAGTATAAATTTAGAGGATGCTCATGATGCTCATATTTTACTTTAGAAGTATTGAGTACATATGTATATTAATCAAGCAATTGGTTAAGCAAGCTAAGAACATTTCAAATTTGAATCATCTAAAAAAATATCACAAGCTTCAGTTGTCACGGCAACAGTAGTATTTTATAAAAATTACCAATATTTTTGCCAGTTTCACAGCGATCCAGTAGCGCTTTTCGAGCTCATTGAGCACCCTGTATTGTTTGCATTCGAAAATTGAAAGTTGGTATAGAATTACAAATATCAAAAGGAAAAAACTGAGGGGGTGCCCCGTTTTCTAGCATAATATTTTTTTCCCCCCATACAAAAATTGGACCACTCTAATGTACATAATACATATGTAAGAGAAATAGAAAATTAAAAATATAATAATTGGAAATAACCTTGACATTTTATATATTCCCTAATTAAAATGCATTGAATATCGGAGATTATAACGAAAACATTAATATTATGGCCATTACTAAAATTACAAAACCAATTTTTTCGCTTCCATGTGTTTTTTTTCCGTCGAGTTTACGCGCACAAAAAAATTACTTCAAGCAAATATGAGTTTAAAAAATTAATTGCACAAGTCGGGTGGATACAATCATTACATATTTTAGATACTCATATTTGAAACTAAAAATAAAATATAATCATTTAAAACTTAAATTGTCTGCGTCACGACCGGCAATTAATTTTCGCATGTGGTTGTTTAATTATTTAAAAGGAATAATAATAAAACGCAATGAATAGGTATTTTATAAAAATTACGAATGTACATAAAAAGGGAAAAAATGCATACGACTAAATGTAATAAATAAAATAAATTGAATTATGATTACGCTTGGGACAAAAATCAATTAAGTATGCAATTCGCGTTAGATAAATATGTGTGTACATACAAAGGTACATACATATGCTTATTTCTACCTGACAAACACAAAATGTACAAATTGTTTATTAATTTTTACATAAAATAAATGGTCATGTGGCTGGCATATGGTAATTTTTTACTTACAATATCAGCGATTTGCATAAGTATCTGAGCGCTGGCTGAAATATTATACCTGCAATGAAAAGGGACAATTCAAGCGAAACGTCCTATTACAACAAAAGAAACTTAGATGAAGCGTGTTTTGAATTTGATTATGAAATCAATACGTATTTGTATGCACCTACCTATGTATGTATGTTTGTAGTACATTAGGGTGGTCCACATGTTTTTCCCGCTCGTAAGCACTTAACGTACTTTATCCGCACTTTAGTAACATTTTAAAGTTAAATATGACTTTTAAATATATTTTTTGCAGATTTCTAAAGACAAATACTATTCGATCAAAAACCCTTAATTTTTAACGATTCCAAAGCAATTATGCGAAATAGGCACGGTTAAATATTAACCTTATTTTTAATACATTTCTTCAGTTCTAAAGGGTGGATTCTTCTGTGAATTTTTGGACCACCCTAATGTCAGTTAATGTATTTTTAATTTTGTCATATCCTCATCAATCAATGTTGGCATTTTAATAAAAAAAATAAAAAAAAAATAAATAAAAAATATTTGCAAAAAAACAATATTTGCACAAAAAAAACAATTTCAAGTTAATGCTCGCTTATGGTATTTCAAACGATGGGCAGTTTTTGGCTTGAACTGTCCCTGTCTTCAATCTAAAAATACTTCATGAAACTTTAGATATTCAGGAGAATAGTACAGTTTTTGCTCTAAAAAAACTTAGAACGCCAAAAATGTACATATGTATGTATGTATGTATGTGCATAAGAGTGGTCCAAAATTGCAAGTGAAAAAGTAAAGTCGGAATTTTAATGCCACCACCCCCTAGGATTGTTCTATACCGATCAAAAATATACACCTATTTTTTTTTTTTTTTTTTTTTTAAAAAAAAAGGNAAAGCACTCACAGTTTTTCATGTATTTTATATGGGAAAAAAAACAACTTTACGTAGAATGTGTAAATAGTGTAGAATTCTTGAAAATCATTCGATTCGTAATTCGATGAAATCCATCAATCAATCAAAAACTGAACTTTTTATTTTTTTTATTATTTACGATTTTTTGAATTTCAGCGACGATGTTTCATCCATATATGTATGTATGAAGTGGATTTTGAAAAAAGGAGAGCTTACACGTTATCTTGGATTAAAGATTGCTATTTATGAAATATTATTGTGTTTACATATCATCTGGGAGTGAAGTTCTAGTTGCATTCGAGGTGCGAGAGAGAAAAGAAAGTCCTAGCAGACACCTGTACACCTGTAAACGGGTCTTCGGAAAAACCTGCGGATCCTAACGAAATT
>NW_016189682.1:0-3894 GCF_001687245.7 Rhagoletis zephyria
AAATCCATAAATTTACACCAATTTATACACCAGTGTGCTACTTGAGTCTATTCTTTTATTTCCTGGTCAACTGAATTCGCGCCAGCTACGCTCGAACCGCCCTGCATCGCAGCATTTCTCGTTTTTTCTATATGTTGATTTTTTGATTTTAATTCATTTCATCTTTAAATAATTTTTTATCAATCTATTTGGGGTATTCACACCTGCCTGGTTATCAAGTTATCTGGTTATAAAATACCCTAAAGAATAATAATTTTTAAAGAGATAACCAGGCAGGTGTGAATATCCCAATTTTTGTACTCTATTCTTTTATTTTATTTATTTCTCATTTGTTTTTATTTCACTTTTAGATTTTTTCCTCTACTTTTATTTATCTTTTAATTTATTTTTAATTATATTTTTATTATTCATTTTACTTAATTACATATTTAATTAATTAATTGTTTATTTTTGTTTTTTTTTTATGTTATCTTATTAAACAATTTTATTTCAGTTAATTTTATTTCTCATTTTATAAAATTTTCTGCCAATCCACACCTGTGCATTTAATTTTTCCCACCACGCTCTAACATTCCATCACATCCCTTATCCTTATACATACTCGTACACAAATCCAATTAGAAATTCCTTCATATGTCGAGCAAAAAAGCTTATTTGTTTACTTAAAAAAAAGCTATAATTTTTAGCTACGGTTGTGGTTGTGCTTCAACTTTTTTACCTTATCCGCTTGACATGGTGGTGCTTTTAGTATAGCACGGACAACAACCATTTCAGGATGCAAAGTCTTGCTCACGTACTAAAAAATAAGCATGTGTGTGCGTGAAGGTGCATGTGCTCATACGTATATGAGGGATTCGCGGACGAATATATAGGTGTGCATGTGTATTTGAAATTCGATTCTTTCCATGGCTTTTATGCTTTCAGCAGTCCACTTAAGTATGTATAGTTGATGATTAACTGCTTATCTGAAGACATTCAATTTTGTATGTTTTCATTAAAAGGATCGCAAAAGCTTCTTACAAATCTTACCGTCAAGCATGTGTAAACCATTTGCCTTCCCTAGAAATTAGGCAGTGCCTAGTAACTTCCGCTGCACTAAAAATGTAACGATGCTAAGGAAGCTGAAAGACAGGTTTTTTAACTAATTGAAGTTTGCCCTGTTCTGCTTAATAACTCCGGAAGTGGGTCCTTAATCCATCTATCGTTTGCAAATTCAATGAGTAAATTTATCAGTGGGTACTTACATGAAGATAGGTACGCATCCCACCCTGGATTGGTAACCAGCTTTGCTGCTGTCTAGCTTTAGAGATTTTACTGTGGCCAAAAATTCACATCGAGTTTGTTGTAAGTTTTGTTGCTAACTTGTTTCAAATGTTGCTACTTTCCACTAATAACTTAAAGTAGGTGCAGATTGGCTGTAAGAAATGTTAAGAGATCACATAGAGATTGAGAGTACTACTTTGCCAAAGAGGAATTTTCCTTATGGTTAATAGTGGAGATCTGAAGACGGTGCATGGGGCAGCGATTTGTGGCCGTAATTTAGTAGAAACTTTTGCGTGAAGCCCACCAGCCCATTAGTAAAAAAAATAGTGGTTAAAGAGCCCAGATACAAAGTGCAAGATTCTCGCTTGGAATCCAGAGATACTGAGGTCGTGTTCCCAATTTTCGCAGTTTGTAGAGAATCGATTCTGTAAAATTTCTAAAGGGTAAGGTTTTAGTAATTAGCATTGAGACAACCCGCTGCGCCTTTTCTATAGTCCTCCTATACACATGTGTACTTATCAAAAGCTAGCTCTTTTCAAGTAAAAAATTAGAAAAACTTATAGACTTGCACATTAGCCTCTATGTGAGAGTCAACACGCATATTGGTAAGTTATTGGAAAAGCATTTGGGTACAAACAAATAGGTTTATGTGCATTCCTGGACATATCAGGCAATACGTCTTACTTTGTAACCCAGAACTATTATAAATAGCGGAACTAGGAGACAGTACTTTGGACACTAAACAAAGGCTTAATTGAAACCCACATCTATCAAATGCTAACAACAAGGCTACTAGTGCGTTTTATGGCTGCCAGAGACTTCATGATAAAACTTAGGCAGATCACCCAAACTACGGGTTGGTCTTTCAATGCGGTCGCGAAACCTATTGTTGCATATGCGACATTGGTAAGCTACACCGCTTGGACTGTGTGGCCATCACAGAAGCTATTCGCACCTGTCAAATAGATGCTCTTGCAATCCTCCTCTGATTAAAACGGAGGCCTGCTGGAGCGCCTTAAGGCTGTCCAATGTAATCAACATGAAAAGTGGGGATCTTCAGGATCACTTAGAGATTTTCAAGCTATTCCTGGCTGATCCCGAAATTAAGCTCACAAGGTCAGAATTCCTGAAAGGGACTGTTGTAAAGCGATAATATCTATGATATGGCAAGTGGTCCCATGACAGATCGAAGATGGACGACGGAAGTGTTGGCTCATACCCAACCACATTCCAGGAGAACACCTTATTAGAGAATGTCCTAGTAGGAGGAGAAACGGTTCCAGAATAAATATTATGTCGGATAGTCAGACAGCACCAAAGGCCTTAGACTCCTTTATAACGGCATTAAGGCTTGTGGACAGTTTTAAAACTCTTTTGAACCGCCTATGAGTCCTAAAAGAGTGACGCTGTGGTGGCTCCCTGAAAATGACGGGTTTGAAATAAAGATGCTCACGGGACTAAATATTCAATCCCGATCCCGCCCATTCCGAAATTAAATTTGTAAGTTCCCAACCCGCCCATCCCAACGTTTTTCAGAATTGTACCGCGGATCCCGTGGATCCCGAAATCTATAACTAAGATTAATTAATTTTAAACAATAAAAAAATTAAAGATCTAGCTTCTTCGCATATCTTGCTTTGCTGTTCGTTTTCGTTTTCGTCTTATTCACTTTTCGCTTATTTCATAAAAGAATTTTAGGAAAAATTTTCTGAATTGTCGGGAGTGCCGTGAAAGGATTTTAGTCCCGTCCCGTCCGAACAATTTTTAAAGACGTTCCCGATACCGCCCATCCCGGCTATTTTGAAATCAGTACCGTGGGTCCCGCGGGTCCCGATATCCTGTGCCCATCTCTAGTTTGAAAGCAACGCAAGAGCTGATTGTCTCGCAAAACGTTGAGCCCAAATGAGCCCATCTAAAGGATACTGGAACTTAGCCTGGAGGGATTTAGAACTCTTACAGGCCACCTGAGAGGACACTGCAAGTTAAGGTACCATTTGAATAAAATGGTGCTATCTGTAGAGAGGAACGGGATTACAGGTCTTGCGTGCTGGTGGAAGAATCCCCAGAGCATACTCTAGGTGACTGCCCACGTATCATGACTGGTGGACTGATATTCCTTAGGTCACGATTATCTTCTCCATTCAAAATTTGGAATATGGCACCCTCCTCAGACTACAATCAGGATTTAGCAGAATAGATTTTTCAGGTCGTGGTGCGAGTATACCCGACGTAATGATAACAATCAAGTAAAGCCCGCTTTTGCTGTAGATATTCAAGACAGTGGACGTTTTAAAGAAATTTGCCTATTAAAAGAAACACACTTGAAAACGAAATGCAGCCGCCTTTGACAAGCCACTCTTTTGAAAATCGCTCATTATAATATACACAACGCTTTATTGTTTTAAATGCCTAAATTTCCAATTATTTCAACATTTTCTCTGACGAACCACTGCAGCGTTTTTAAATATTTGCCACGCCTATGCGCACTTACAATGCATCTTGATTGCAATTAAGCACCAACAAAAAAAAAGCACTTGCATCACCTGCATATAGAAATGCAAATAAAAACGCTTTGATATTACAAATTCAAATATGCCATTGACTGCATGCTGTCTCACAGCTGCTTTGAGG
>NW_016189683.1:0-3894 GCF_001687245.7 Rhagoletis zephyria
CGGTAACACCACTTTATATGAATTCGCGCCTCTAGCATCCATAGGACCGGGTTGTATTTGAAGTAATTGTATGTATAACAAATAAATGAAAATGTTTATAATGCAATACATAGATCCTTACGAATTCGCCAAGGCACTAAGTAACGTACGCACTTTTGTTTGCAAAATGCATTTATTTAAGTTGAAAGAAGACAAACTCCTTTGTTCGGCATTTATTCTTACTCGCTTTCTATCTTCCAAGGCGAATACATATATTCTTATCACGAATTCATATATGCATGTGCTAGCAAGAGTATAAAAACATAAAATTACCTTATAAATTAAAAGCATAAGTATCACATATATGCGTAGTCCAATTCACGAAATCATTTCATCGATCTGAGTAAAAACTAAGTGCGTAAACTCTATTTCGCGTTAATTGTAATCATGAAATGGTGTTCATTCATTCAGTTTCTACTCAAACGCATGAAATGATTTCATGAATTGGCCTATGCATAATGGTAGTAAATGACAGAATGAATTACAACAAACACATCCTTTTGACATAATACAAGCCGAAAACGTTGGTTCAAATCANTCATGGGTTCAAATCCATCCGCAATCAAGTTGGACGTTTTGCCCACAAACATTGCAATTTTGCGAGCAGTGTCATTGTAAAATCTAATTTTTTCGGCTTACATTTATAAAATTCAACGAAGTTCGCATTTATATCGACGAGCAGCTTATTAGATTTGTTTTCGTTTGTTCTACATATGTGCATTAATACATGTACACAAACATATGTACATCCACAAACATATGTACATACGTACAAATGTATACAACCATTAAAACATATGTACATACATGAAAACATTGCTGTCCATACCCATTTTGCCAAACGACGTCGTAACGACGTCGTTTCCGACTCGTTTTGGTGAACAATTTGTTCGCCGGCGACGGTCGCAAACGACTTGCCGGCGAACTCGCCGTCGAGTCGCAAAAACGACTAACAGGCTAACCTAATATTCACGCACGCCGCCAATTTATTGTCAAAAATTTCCCATGCACATGCAACTTGTATGAGATCAACCGAAATTGAACGGCGCACAGTGCTGTGTCTCCATATAAAAAGTGGGCAAAAATAGAATAATGGACGGATTTGAGTAAAAATTCGTTTCTTGGTGGATTAGAGTACGGAGATTTTTTACCTGGCTCTTACATTTTTCATGGAATCTGAGATTGAAACTGCAAAATTTGATATTCAGAAGTAGTTCCAATACTGAGTAGTTATTTTATTATTTATACAGGGCGTTTTCCTAATAATATTAAAGACTTCAAGGCTTCATTCTATGGCTTAATTCATGGCAAATACGATTCCCTATATCTCTCTTACGCAAACCCTCTAGGAATGGCAGCTACTTTCATTTTGGTCCTTTTTGACTACAAAATGTTTTTTTTAAATTGATTATATCTTTTGGTGTGGATGTCACACGCTTAAAAAATTTGATTCATTCAAGACGACATTAAATACTCAAAAGACAAATATAATTTTGTTTTCCTTTTTATTAGTTACTTCGCACGAACAAGAGTTGTTGCAAAATACTGAATCAAAAATTATTTGTTTTATCTAACGCCGTTTATTGAAAAATTAAAGTCATCATGCAGTCAAATTCCAAACTACTCAGCAAACACACTAGTTCATTGTCTATATATTTTGTGGTGTATTCATACATGAATAGTGGTGTATTCATACATAAATTTCGGTTGAAGTCATACTAGTCAGAAAAAGTGTAATCTATACTAGCTCTTCTATAAGTGTAATCTATACTAGCTCTTCTATCGAGCTCTTCGATGGAATAGTTTTTCAACAAATGCTCTACCCTTCGATTTTTTGTTCTCCGTGAAGCTTCGCAAAATTCTTCTTTAGAAGGTCTTCCCCGTTCAGCACATTTATCCTTATTTCCATTGGAATCCGGAAGGGAAAGGAATGTCCAATTTAGCCATTTAGAATATGTTTTTTCAAAAGCGCTTCTTTTGCGGCCACTATAATTCCACTTATTTTTCATCTCACTATTAAAAAGTTTTATTTTTTGATTCAAAAGTGCTTTGTCGCATTTAGCGTGTATTAATTTGTCTTCAAAAAATGCAGATAATGCAGACACTCTATCTGATGGACGAGTAGAAATCCAGATATCAGCTAAAATTGAGTTTTTTATAATTGAATTCATATTAATATTAGTTTTTTCACTATTTTACGCTTCACTACACAGCACAGAACACTACCGCGTGTGTCTACAGTAATAAACTTTACTATTTTTAAAGAATGTTTTGGCATTTAAGTAATGGAAAATACTGTGGTAACTGTAATCAGTGAAATTTTTTTTTTTGCAAAAGTTTATTTTATAACCTTAAAAAAAAAAAACCATTTTCTTCGAAAAGCGCAATGAGTCTGCAGACTTTTTGTTTTTATTTCAAAGAAAAGTGCCTCTTATTTCAAATAAAAGAATAAAAAAAAAACAAACTTTTACATATTTTTTTTTATCCCTTTGTAAACTTAGGAATTTTTTAAATTTTCTGCAACAAATTTTAGGGTGTAGCAAATAGGCCATTCCAGCCAGGAAACAATATTTTTTAAAAAGCTCTATAGAGTGGTTTCCTTACAGATTTTCTAATTAGAAAAATTGTGTCTTAAGATAAAGTATGATAAATTGTATTTTTAGCAATTTTTTTTTTAAAGACTGCAGCTAAGGGCATTTTCATAAAAGAAAAAATATATAAAAAACACACAACTTTAAGAGGTTTTTGTGAGAACCTTATGAGATAAAAACAAAAACTAAGTCCAGATCCTTAATCTAGGATAAATTTCCTTTCCAACGATACCAAACACGTTGNGCCCTCTTTAAGATACGAATTAAATAACGCTGTTAACGGCTCATAGAGATAATCAGCTCAATTTGTAAGAATACAAGTAGGGATCTGGTCAGGACCATAACTGAAGGACTGCTTTAAGGATTTCAGATAAACTACTGTATCATCGGGGGATATTACTGGGATATTTATTGAGTTAATTGGACATAGTTTAAAAGGATTGTCAATGTTAGCATGTGAGTTAATGGAGCATTGGATTTGAAAAACTGAGCGAACATGTTAGAAATTGCTTGATTATCACTAGAGAGGGTTTTGATACCTCATGGCGGAAGGAAACCCACGTACATTTCGCTTGGAGCTTACAAAGTCATAAAATGATTTGGGGTTATATACTATAAGCCGTTTAATTTTACAGAAGTAAGCTTTATAACACTTTTTGTTTAATTCAAAAAACTTATTACGCAAAAGTGAGTATTTTAAATAATAGTATTAGTGTAAACCGTTTTTTTGTGTAGTCTAAAATAACGTGACTTTCTGTTTTTCAAATTTCTCAGTTCTTTAGTGAACCATAACTGTGCTTGTTCTTCAGGAACATATGTACATGCTTTTAGGCACATGCTTTTCAAATAATTTATGTAAAATAAAATTAAAAAGTGCAATGCTTTGTTTAATATTTTCTTTATATAGATAGATAGATAGATAAATTATGAGGTATGCACTGCGACCTAATGGTCTATTGTGCCCTCCACTCTTCACAATACTTCCTCCAAGCCAAGATCCCCCAGGAAGTCCCAGAGCTTCTTTGGGGATAAGGAGTGAATGTGCTCTAACTGTGGCCACATGGAACCTAAACTCCTCTCACGTCTTCTGCTGACCGCATCACACTCAATGAGGATGTGGAGTGGCGTTTCACTGGAGACGTCGCAGAACCGGCAAAGGTCACTCGATCGTAACCCCATTTTATACATATGCCCTCCCAGTCTGCAGTGNACATTTGCCCTCCCAGTCTGCAGTGTCCTGTAAGAAAACCTGTTAATATTCTCA
>NW_016189685.1:0-931 GCF_001687245.7 Rhagoletis zephyria
CCAGAAATATATGCATTTACTTTTGTTTGTAAATGGTCCATATTTGGAAAAAATTAATTAATTGTAAAATCAATAATTTTTAAAGAAAGCTTTCTAAATATGAACGAAATCGGACAATAACTACTGGTTTACCAGTTAGTTAATATGCGTTCTAAATATGAACCAAATCGGACTATAAATGAGGGATTTTCAAATATCTGGACTCCTGAGCAACCTATCGGATTAACTCATCTTTCGTATTGCATTGTCATGGGGTTCTGAGCTAACTGTGAAGAGTCAAGTCTATAGGTCATTGAGAAGTTGACCAAAAATTGATTGCAATATTTGCCCCTAAGAACGTACGTACAGAGCAAGACAAGGAGTTTTAGTTCGGATTGAAGTTCCACTCTACGGGGGTTAGGCTTTCGATGCGTTCTCCTTGTATATATAAAAAACAAGTAATTTTTAGCAATTTTTTGACGCGGTCCAAAGTTATGCGGTAACATACATAAAAAANCGATGCGTTCTCCTTGTATATATAAAAAACAAGTAATTTTTAGCAAAAAAAAAACGGCTTAACAAAAAAAAATATATATATATATATATTTCATGATCCATGGATCGGATCTAAACCAGATTAGTATGGGACCACCTATGAGACACTACCTTTCCGATGCAAAAAGAATTATCGAAATCGGTTGACGCGGTCCAAAGTTATGCGGTAACATACATAAAAAAAATATATATATATATACATGAAATAAGTGAAATAAAAGCTTGCAAAGAGAGGCACTTCCAAACTTTCACACAACAAGTAATTTTTAGCAAAAAAAAACCGACTTCAACTCCCATATAAAAAAAATATATATATATATAACTCATGATCCACTGATCGGATCTCAACCAGATTAGTATGGGACCACCTCTGAGACACTACCTTTCCGATGCAAAA
>NW_016189685.1:1070-3894 GCF_001687245.7 Rhagoletis zephyria
AAAAAAAAAAAAAAAAAAAAAAGATTCCGACGAACTGATAACCTCCTCCTTTCTTGGAAGTCGGTTAAAAATGTAACAATTCCCCTCTGCAATGAAAAATTGTTCACGGAGAAAAAGGCTTAAACGACACTGCGGGAACAAAAAAATGTAAACAGAGTACAATTAAGCACTTAAGCCAAAATTGCTTTCGCTATAGTAATATGTAATCGATTTCCGTCAAAAACAGAAAATCAAACAGGTAGTCGCTTACGCCCTTTTGGCGGTTAGGGCTCGATATTGTCAAACGCAGGTACACAAAATATTTATTTATGTGCATACGCACATATGTACATTAGGATGCTAATCGAAAATGTTTTTTTTTTTGGAAATTTCAAGACCCTACCCCCTAATTTTATTCGTTTTTATGAGAAATGTTATTGCCTATTTTATTATTACAACGCTTTTATCAACTTGCAATGTTGTGTGTCCAGAAACTTTCAATGTTGTGGATCCAGAACTTTCAATGTTGTGTGTCCGACACCATAAAACCTTTGCTTTGAAAAGTTCCTATAAAAAAGCATAGTGCATAGGGCGACATCTGAAGTGAATAGGGCGAGGTAGATGACATCTAGATGTCGCCCTATGTACTACGTTTGCTACAGCGGAAATAGACGACACGCCATTTCTTTAAATAAAATTAATTGGTGCTCGTTTGTATGTACATACATATGTAAATGCATGTGTGTGCACCTTTCTATTAATATCGTTGAATTATTTTAATATCTATTGCAAAATTTTATTCAGACAGGACTAAAAAGTAGAAAATAAATAATATAAAAAAAACTTTTTAATATACAACGCTTTTATAAATGGACTAAAAAGTAGAAAATAATATTTCTCAGTCCCATAGAATTTGTTTTGATAACTTTTGATTTTGAAATTTTAGCAAAAGTCATTATAAACAATCTATGAAATTGAAAATGAAAAGCGTGGTAATACTTGTAAACACTTGAATTGATATGAAAAGTAATATATGTATGTATGTATGTGGGTATATGAATAACGACCGCTTAAAATCGATTTCAAAGTTCTACTTTCGCTGTAGAAATTTTAGGTCTACGTTATGTAGTTTGACTATTGTCAATTAAATCGAATGCTTTGTATTGCATGCGCTCCACGTTTTTCATTTTCAATTTCATAGATTGTTTATAATGACTTTTGCTAAAATTTCAAAATCAAAAGTTATCAAAACAAATTCTATGGGACTGAGAAATATTATTTTCTACTTTTTAGTCCATTTATAAAAGCGTTGTATATTAAAAAGTTTTTTTTTTATATTATTTATTTATAGATAGATAGATAGATTTCAAAAATTGTATACCAAATTTGGTTGAGATCGATCAAGTAGTTTTTGAGATACGCATATGTTATATAAGTGGGCGGTGCCACCCCCATTTTCCTAAAAATTCCTAAAAAAACACTTCTTTGCTAAAGAACGATTGTATATGTATATCAATTTTGAATAAATATTGATGAATTCCTTCGCCATACTGCTTAAAAAATCTGAAAGTCAGGTACATAAACAATATAAATTCAAGGCCGTATTTACGAAAAATCTCCTAAATTCGAGAATTTTAATGCGATTGCAACAAATGAGGTATCAGTTTATTTGAAAATAGATTTAATTTTAGACAGTACTACATATTTTGAAATTGTGGAAATTATCAATGGTCCAAGTTTAAAAAATTAAGAGAAATATGGGTTTTTTTATTTTACCCCATAAAAAATCCCAACAAGCCAAGTCCGAAAATAGATTATTAAATACCATTTTAAAGGCCTATATACCCTCTTCTCAGATGATATTCGATCTTTGAAATCGAGTCAAAAATAGTCATTCAAAAACTCATAAATCTACAAAACCGTATTTTTTAACCTAAATCGACAGGTCGCGACCTCTAAATGACCTTTAAAATATCTATACAAATAGGCAATACTCATAAAAACGAATAAAATTAGGCGGCAGGGTCTTGAAATTTCCAAAAAAAAAATACGTTTGGACACATTAAAGTGGTCCAAAAATGTATGTAAAAAAATAAGGTCGCATTTTTAATGCAGCCAGCCAGCTAGTATTGTTCTATACCAAAAAAAATATACCCCTATTTTTTATTTTGAAATAAAAAAAAAATTTAGGGAGTGCTCAAAGCGCCCAAAGTTTTCAATGTATTTTATATGGGGAAAAAACAACGTTTCGTAGAAATAGTGTAGAATTCTGGAAAATCAATATTTTTCGATGG
This sequence comes from Rhagoletis zephyria, assembly GCF_001687245.7. NCBI lineage: Eukaryota > Metazoa > Arthropoda > Insecta > Diptera > Tephritidae > Rhagoletis > Rhagoletis zephyria. Next base: position 3,344 of record NW_016189685.1, read on the forward strand.
AAAAACTTTGCTTATCTTCAGGAGATTCCCGGTAATAATACCCAATTGCTCCTTTAACAATTTTTTCATGGTAACTATATCTTATAGGTCCTAGAAAATGCAATGGGGGGACCAATAAAAAATCTTTAATCATAAAAAATGGTTAAATAAACAATTGGATATTAATATTTTAAGTCTCCTGAAGAGAACCACTGTTTTACGATTGAATATTGATTTTCAAGAGTTTTATACCATTTTTACGTAAATTTGTTTTTTTTCGCATACAAAATACCTGGAAAACTTTGAGCGCTGTGAGCACTCCCTAAATATTTTTTGATTTCAAAATAAAAAAATAGGGGTATATTTATTTTCGGTTCAGAACAATCCTAGGGGGTGGCGGCATTAAAATTCCGACTTTATTATTTTGGACCACTCCAATACACATAAATAATTTTTTTTTTGCACCTGAGTTTGAAAATATATTAAGGGAGCTCAAGATTTGTAGCATTTTAGAAGTTTTTATACCCGAGAGCGCTTGTGCACAAGGGTATTATAACTTTGTTCAGATAACG
>NW_016189687.1:0-3892 GCF_001687245.7 Rhagoletis zephyria
GTCAAACTATTAAACGATAAGAACAGCGTTGATGCAGCCATCGTTTTCAGGGTTGTTCGTCACCTGAGCATACTTTCCCCAAACAACCTTTCCGGATTGTGTCACCAGACCAAGTTCAGAGATGTTAACTTCAATCACAGTACCTTTTGTTATAACGCCTAAACTGGTGTACATTGGACTGGAAGGGTTCTTCTTGACTCCGATTATTGGCAGGTGGAAGGTGGCTTTCAGTTCAGGATGAGTGACGTGAGCAGTCTTGAAGCGGAGAGCCATCGGGCGGATGAACCGCTCGAATTTAGGTGGTTTACGAGTAAAGGCGTCTCCGACGTAGCAAACTTTGGTGACCATTCTCTTCCAAGACTTTTTCTTGCGCTTGCCAGTTTCTATTGTTCTGTAAAATGCAGACAAGTTAAAAATTTAATGTAAAAAACTTCCAAACCTCCACTTACTTAAAAACTTCCATATCTGAGACAGCTTTAACTTTTGGAATCGGGACTTCCCACTTTCCGGCTTTTTCCTTTCTTTTCTGCTTAATCATGTTTGAAAGAACCTTTGCGCGAGATTGATTCTCACGTTCCAGGAGATAGTGCGGCACTGCGCCTCCATCACCAACCGGTGTGTCTTGCTTTTTGGACTTTTTCTCCTCATGAGCCTTGAGGGTCTTTTTCATCTGCACCTTCTCGGTGAACCGTTGACGGTTGTAGATTTTCGCCTTGATGCCTCGCAGTTTCTTGGCCTTATCGGCCGCTTCGTGCACCTTTCGGGCCTCCTTCTTTCGCTTACGTTCCTCATAATCGAGGCGACGACCGAAACGCTTCTGATGAAGCTCAATGTGCTCGTTCTGTGGCATGGCTGCTTGTTGGAGTCGCTTTTGGGCTGATGAATGTCAGTTCACGGCACAAAAGTAGAATAAAATCCGATAATTTGGGATGTTTGGAATCAGCGGCGATGTGCACCGGCTGAAGCCAAAACAGAAAAGAGAGAGAAAAGTGCAAAACACGTTGCTCGACTGGTCCTTCGCAGAGGACGTTTTTTAGATTTTTTGAATTTTCCGCTTGCGCCCTGAGATGTCGCCCATGTGTTTGTTATTGTCGGCAAAATGTTGTTTCTGCTTTCCTCTTAACCTAAAAATATGCCGATTTGTCTGCGATTGCATTGAGCCGTGACGCCAGCTGACGAGTAGTTTTGCTCGACTTGCAAAGCTCTCCGGATTTCACTGGAGCTATTTACCCGGATAGTACTTCAACTTGGAGATGTGTTGTGCTTCGACCATCTTTTAGTCACTTGGAAATTACCTAATTCAAACCTCTAATTCAACAGGTTTCACAGCTGTGCTTCCACACTTTGTAACATCTTTGTGTTGGTGATATTTTTTAAACATTCCATGTCAAAATGCATGTAAACATTCTATCTCTTATGTTTATTAAAAACTTGATGACAAAAACGCCGTTATTATTCGGCCAAATATAATCTTCACATTGTGCAACTTCTTATCACTGTTAAAACTTTTAAACAAGATTGCCTTATTGTATTTGTGAGCTTACTCTCCAATTTATTACAGTTAAAACTCTTCCAAGGTAAGCAATGTAACTGTAAACAACAGTGATTGTTTTGCCATTTATATTTTTTTCCCTAGTATTAAAAATCTTTCAGNGTTAAAACTCTTCCAAGGTAAGCAATGTAACTGTAAACAACAGTGATTGTTTTGCCATTTATATTTTTTTCACTAGTATTAAAAATCTTTCAGCAAAAGTCAAGATTTGTCAGATATTTTGCATTTAATATTGAAATATTTCAGACTGACATTTTCCATAACAATAAAACAAATTGAAATTCTGCAACAATATATGCGCATCGTGTTATCAAATATTATAACAAAAACATGCAAAAAGGTTTTTTGAAGCCAAAGTAGATTAGAAATTGAAAGGAAACTGTTTGAAACAAAAGCTTAAAGTGTAAGGAAATGTCAAAGTTAAGAGGATTATAGCAGCGAGCAGCAAAGGAAAGGAAGGTGAAATGGACAGGTGAAGAAAGGTGCAAGCAAGGTAAAGCGGAGGCAGTGCAGGTGGTACAGCGAGTGTACAGTGGAACACAGTAGCTGGATTGGTGAATTAATTTATTGTTTCAGTTGCGCTTGACAATCAATCTTTGCGCTGTTTTAGCAGCGCTCACTTCATATTTTCTGCTCCACTAGTCACACTTGGCTTTCAACTAAAACACTAAAACCCCCAAAAAGGGTGAAAAGATGCTCTCGTTCTCTCTTTGCGTGTACCACGTACCGAAGCATCCATGTTAGCCACTGTATTCTGCCTAATTAACACTCTTCATGATCCATCGCTTTTGTTATATTTTTTGTTGCTTCATCACTTTTCCCTTTCCTACTCCTTTTTATCCACTTCTTGTCTGCTGACAACAGCAATTTTTCTCTATCTTGCATTTTAATTGCACTTCGCTTTACGACCATTCACCAAACCGGGGCACTGCTGATGATTGAGTCGCCGATTTTTAGAATGTAAAAGCGAGAGCGATAGCAGTAGCCTGGAGAATCACATTTTTCACTTTGCAAACAAATTGCTCTCATCAAACAAACTGTGCTTCACTCGAATAGATAGCACTGCCCAGTGTTCAGTGAAATGTCATCCATTTAGTGCTGCACAGTGCACAATTTCACTAAATCATCTTCACTTCTAAATGACCTTGTCATTCAATTTGGTCTCCTCTTCACTTTTCGCTTCTCCCAATAGCCCGATTTTCAATCCTCCTACCCTTGTCTCCTAACTTTTCTCATCGTTTTGCCATCAATATTCTTCTTCAAAAGTTTATCTAAGTCTTTGTCATTTTCTCGCATTAATTAAGTGCCACTTGCCGAGAGTAAGGCGGACTAAGCTTTTGAAGATAAATGACAAAAACGAACAATGAAAGTGAAGTTTTTAGTTTTAAAATTAAGATGAAATTGAGTTTTAAGTTAAAAGTTTTTTTTACAAAATGTTTAAAAATAATAGCTGTCAGTTTAATGATATTTTTTCTAAAGACCTTACACTCAAAATGTAAAAATTTTAAGTAGCGTAATTTAAAACTGATATTTTCGCCTCTGTTTGTCACTAATTTTTCTGCCTGAAACCAAGTCAATTTATGTGTTTCCAATTTGTCTCTGTCTTTGCAAAGGTCATTCTACAAAGCAGTTTACTATAACTTATTGTTTTTATTTTCACTAAATTATTGACAAGGAAATAAATTATCACAAAGAAGTGGTGATCTAATCTAGCGATTCACTTGAGTCGCTAATTTTGGTTTCACTGAAAAAATAATGGAAAAAAACTGCTGGGGTTAGCGAGGAAAAACAGGACAGAATTGCCATTAAATTGAGAAGTTTTTTTCTGTAATTAGAATTAAGACAAGTGAAAGATATATCACGATTTAAGCAAAAATTCTTTTTAGTTCTCCTAGTCTTCAATTAAATCTCTTCTTTCATCTGGCTTGCTAATAATACGGCTATTCAAAGTAATGTTTTTACTAGAAAGGACAGTTGAAGATCACAATTAATTGTAAATTATCGAAAAAATAAAAAGGAAGCTTGAAAATAGTTTTCGATTCACGTAATTTGTTTGTAGGTCAGCAATTGTTTTTGTGCCCTGATTAATGATGTTTAAATTATAAATATTTCAAATTTTTTTAAGTTTTTCATTTTTACTTTGACAAATGAAATATTATTCTAGTTAACTTCAACCGCATTCAAGTTTATTGTTTATAAGCATGTACAATACTGACAATCTTATTAAATTAGTGGTGTAGGGCGGGCACGTGGTCCCACAGTGGTCATTTATTCAGATGTTGCATGTTTTATTAGATGTAAAAAAGATCATGATAAATAGTGAAAACACAAGACTTGTTA
>NW_016189689.1:0-3892 GCF_001687245.7 Rhagoletis zephyria
ATTTCATTTAATCGCTCCTTTTACTACTTTGTTGTGAGCTGACTTGGAATGTGGCGAAAAAATGAGGCTTTAAAAACCCAAGTTCATTGCCCCAGTAAAGACTCTACTATGCTTTGATGTATACTTGTTTAGCATAAAATTTTTTAGTTATACATGCACACTAGCCAACTTTTCTTCTTGACTATCACCACTCAACCCAATGGAATTCTCACATAAATTTTCATTATAAAACTTTCAACAACGACAACATTTTTTTTCCTCCACAACTCGAGACTCTTTATCATAAAGTTGAAACCAAATTGCAAAACTTGAAAGATTTTATGGATACGCGTGGCAGCATTTTACAAAGAATGCTATGTTGTGTCTGCCTCTGTGTCTGTTGTGTGTTGGTGTGGATGTTTCGGTTAGCTCGCTGACTGGGTAACCAAGCGTCAGCCGCAATTTATTCAAATAAAATAAAGTGAATGCCGCTAGCCAGTGATAGTGGATGGTAACCGCAAACGCTCAACATTAATTGCTAGTTTTGTGTGAAGTAAAGTATGAGGCAACTCAACTGAAATATGCAGTTATATATTTATGTATTTGTATATATAAAATCTAGCCACGTTGCCCAGTTACAATGTCCATAGAATTGCTTTGATGTTGTTAACTTTATTGTTGAAAGTTTCTGCAAAAGTGCTCTTGGCTTGGTTAGCTGTTAAATTGTAACTAAAATTTTCATTTGTTACTAAATCTGAAGTGGGCAAGAATCAAAGAGAGTGAGTTTGGAAAGAACGTTAAATATCGTTAAAAGATAAATCACTGCCTAAATAGTGGCTTTGTTTTGACTTCTAGCTTTTCTTCATTTTGTACATTCTACCTTTGTATTCTAAAGAAGCGCAACTTTAATTAACTGTGTAGTTGTTAAATTAGGAAGCTTTGAAGAAATGTTTATGAGAATGAATAACAAAAATTTCGACATATCCATGCGTATTTGAGTTANGCCACGTTGCCCAGTTACAATGTCCATAGAATTGCTTTGATGTTGTTAACTTTATTGTTGAAAGTTTCTGCAAAAGTGCTCTTGGCTTGGTTAGCTGTTAAATTGTAACTAAAATTTTCATTTGTTACTAAATCTGAAGTGGGCAAGAATCAAAGAGAGTGAGTTTGGAAAGAACGTTAAATATCGTTAAAAGATAAAGCACTGCCTAAATAGTGGCTTTGTTTTGACTTCTAGCTTTTCTTCATTTTGTACCTTCTACCTTTGTATTCTAAAGAAGCGCAACTTTAATTAACTGTGTAGTTGTTAAATAAGGAAGCTTTGAAGAAATGTTTATGAGAATGAATAGCAAAAATTTCGACATATCCATGCGTATTTGAGTTAACATATATGTACATATATTCGGGTGTCAACTTGAGTACTTTGCCGAAATTCGGTCAAATAATTTCCTTTTAATTAAAAGGGTTTTGTTGTGAGTTTCAATGTTTTTCTCGAGGCTTAAGCATTTCCAGTTTTCAATTCCATGCGCAAATAGTTAAACACGCAAAATACGTACGAGCAGAGTAATAATTTTTCACACATATACATACATACATATGTACGCACTGAGGCTTCACGAATTTTCGATGTAAAAAACCTTTTGTCTGCCTGCTGGTATTTTGCACTAATGAAAATTTCGAAATTTTGCCATTTCTTTTGTGATCGCCTTTGGCAACACATTTCTTGTTCAACCCTTTTTTTTTTGGCTTATGCATTTTTGCCAATGCCTATAAGTTCATTCAATACATAGTCGCTCTGCTTTCCACTTTTCTTCCAGCTTAGAGGCGTTGAAAATTTTGCTTTTAATTTTCAATATTTTTCGCATTGCTTCGTATTTTGCAGCACATAATTTTGGTTTTCGCTACGCTGCGGCAAGGGATTTTAATTTACAGTTAATTGCTATCAGCAATGGTAAGCACACTCTTGGGCGTTGTTATTGCTGGATCGTCAGGCGAGTTTTGGTTTTCATATCATTTCTAATTTTCTTGGAAGAAAAATGAAATGAAATTTCTAGTCTTTTGGAGAAATGTAAGCTATGCATCTTCATATATATGTGTATGTGTATGTATATATGTATGTATGTATTTTATGTCAGTTGGAAAATCCTCTGTATGCAATAGTGCCAAGCCTTCTTGACATTCAAGTTGAAAATGATATCATCTTTTATAAAAGTACCGATAAATAATCGATATAATTCTGTCAACACCGATATTACTTGATTACTTTTAAAAATGTATCGATAATTATATCGATAAAGTTGAAATAATCGATAGATGTATGTATGTATTTGTTACAGCAATTAATATTGACTAAAGAAAACTCATTTTGTATTTTCATGATTTTATTTATTTGAATTTGGTAATTTGAAAACTGCCATATTTACAAATTGAGCTGTTTACAAACTGAACATAAGTTGCGGGATATATAAAAAGTGGAAAAACTGTTTAGGCTATTTAAAATTTGGACGTAAATTTTTTGTAATTTAAAAACTGTAAATAAATTACCAAATATTTATGTCCAATTGTAAAAAGACCAGTAATTTATGTTAGATTTTAAAATGACTAAAAATGTATGTAAAGTTTGTGAATTAACAAAAAAAAAAAGATATCCAGTTTTTAAATGGTCAAAATTTATGCCCAGTTATTAATTTGCTTAAAAGGTATTTATGACAATTATTTAAATGACCGAACATTTATGCTCAGCTTTTAAATGACCAACAATGTATATATGTCCAATTTATAAATAAATAAATATTATGCCAAATTTTAAAATGACCTCTAATTTATGTTCAATTTTAAGATGAGTAAAACTGTATGTGAAGTTTGTGAACGAACAAACAAAATATTCTCAAATGGTCAAATTTATGTCCAGCTTTTAAGCTAAATAAAAAGTATGTCAAGTATTTAAAAGACCAAAATTTTAAGTCGAGTTTTCCAGTACCCGAAAATGTATGCTTCGTTTTTAAATGACCAACACTTTATGTCCAATTATTAAATAACCCAAAATTTATGTCCAATTTTGAAACTATTAAAAAAGTATGCCAAGTTTGTGCATTAACAAAAAATACGCCTTGTTTTGAAAAGGCTAAAATATATGCCCATTTTTTCACCTACTAAAAAAGCATGTCAAGTTTTTAGATAACCAAAACTGGAAGTCCAGTTTTCAAATGACTAAAAATTTATGCTCGGTTTTTAAATTCCTAAAACTCCCACTTTTGAATCACCAAAAGGTATTGCCCGATGTTTTAATTACCAAAAATGCATGTTCAGTTTTTGAATTACCACAAAAATTATGACCAGTTTCCAAATGACAAAAATTAATGGCCGGGTTTTTAAATAACCAAAAAAATTATGCGCAGTCTGCAAAAAAACACGAAAATGTAAGCTCAATTTTTAAATCAGTTTTAAATTAATTTGTTTCTAATTTTTAGTTACAAAAAATTACCTCCAGTCCAGAAAGTGTTAAAAATTTATTATAAATTTTTACTTTCAAGCGTTCATGTACTATAGTATAATATACCATACATATGTATATTAGGGTGGGCCAAAATTTTTTTCTCCAGCCACCCCCAGATCTTATGAATATCAAAAATAAGGAGACACGTATTTTTTTTTATTTTGAAATCGACTAATCGACCCGTGCTGCCGGGGCTTTGCAGTTTCCCACGTATTTTACATGGGAAAAATAAAATTTTTCGTAAATTGCTATAAAATCGTTAAAAATATTTTTTTTTTTATCAATTAAAACTACTTGCCTTCAGAAGTCTTCAAAAAATAATACTATGATGCTTATGTAACTTACTTGAAAACTTTACTAAGTGTGTGTTTAATAACCGATAATGCTATCAGTTATAAACAAAAATGAGTTATTTTA
>NW_016189690.1:0-3892 GCF_001687245.7 Rhagoletis zephyria
AGTGGGTCTTTATTTATGTTGTTAGTGCTTTTTCCTGCGGATGCTAGCTCTTTTGGTATACATCCGTAGGAAAAGGAAATTGTTGTGGTTGGAAGTGGATTTTCCTGTGTTCATATGCGGGTATTAATTAATTTGTTTTTGTTATTTTATGGCCTTATAACATTTATAGCTTGAGGCCGTTTTTAATGAAAAACTTATTGCGGAAAAGCAACAATAATTTGAAAACATGGTAGAAGTGATAGCTTTTTCGGAAATCACCACATTTCCTCATCAGACTTCTTTCAGTAGGATTCGAACCGACGATCCCACTGACTCAGCCAGTTGCCTATGCACCGTGCTAAGTACGCCTTGTAAATTATCGTTTGCTTTTTTCCACTATTTTCATTTTTGTTATGCCAACACAATCAAGCGCAGCTATTCCGCTGCAATTCACTTGATCATGTGGTTGTTGGTATTGTTGGTTTTTGCTAATAATTCTATTTTTAGAATGTTTAACTTTTAGGTGTGCTCGTCCTTAAGTTATTTGTTTTTGTTATTTTTTTGGCCTTATAACAATTATATTCAACAATTTATATTGAGCTCGAGGCCGTTTTTTATATGAAAATTTATTGTGGAAAAGCAACAATAATTTGAAAAAATGGTAGAAGTGATAGCTATTTCGGAAATCACCACATTTCCTCATCAGACTTCTTTCAGTAGGATTTGAAACGACACTGACTCAGCCAGTTGTCTACGGACTTTACTAAGTTCGCTTTGTAAATTATTGTTGCTTTTTCCACTATTTCGTTTGTTAAGCCAACTACAATTAAGCGCAGCTATTCCGCTGCAATAAATGAAAGTTTATGCAATTTCGATTTACACGGACAGTAGAACCGGTTACAAAGATTGTTGTTTTTTTTTTAGTAAATTAACACCCGGTGGATTTAATAAAACTCGGAATAAACTGCAGCTGCTCAAAAGCACGTCTACTCTGCTGACATATCTTCTCGTCTTCCTTATTTATTTATTTATTTATTTATTTATTTATTTATTTATTTATTTATTTATTTATTTATTTATTTATTTATTTATTTATTTATTTATTTATTTATGTATTTATTTATTTATTCATTTATTTATTTATTTATTTATTTGTTTATAGCTAATGTAATTCAATGAAAAATATTGCCATTGAGCCACAATCCCTCCTTCACCTTAAAAAAATTTGTCAAAAACAGTGGTCTTCGAAAAAAACATGCAAAATCCAACGGATATATTAAAAAAAAAACATTTTTTGTATTTTTTAATAAACTAATATTATAGATTTGGAGACGAGGAACACGATTCCACTGTTTAAGAAATGAAAAAAAGTTCAACCCCTAAATTTGGAAAATGCATTATATATTGCATTTTGTATGATTTGCATGCAGCTGTGCATCCTTCCAACATTTTGCCGGGAACAACAAGACCTTCAATTTAAGCCAAGGTAGAAGTCTCTAGGCCCTTAGAGAGCTAAAGTTTAACTTCGAAATTTCATTCGACATTTTACGCAATTTTTTTCTAAGTTTCCCCTCTTCAGATCACTATAGCGGTCCCGCATAGAGCGCGTTGCGCCCGATCGCAGCGTGGCCCTGTAGGCAGCATCTTTTTTCTCTGCAGCTTCCTGACACTCCTCATCGTACTAGTTGTTCTTTCGCGCTCGCTGAAATCCGACTACTTCGGCGGCGGTACGTAATGAGCGGGAAATGTGGTTCCACTGCTCGCATATGTCGGTTTGTTGAAGAGTGCACTCTGAGAGCAGGTGTGAGAGTCGAGTAGCGAAAGAACTGGCTGTCTGTAGTGATTGCAGCTTTTCGACGTTAAGCTTTCCTTGCATATTTGGGCGCACATTTTTTGCTGNGGTCCGAGTCGATGTTTGGGCCTCGGAATGTGCGTACGTCTAAAACACTGGAAGCGTGCCTTCCGCTATCACAACATGATCGATTTGGTTTCTCGTTTTTCGATCCGGAGACAGCCACGTAGCTAGGGCAGCCTAAGAAGGGCTCGATCGCAGTATGACTGATCAAAGTTTTTTCTTTTTTTTCAACTGAGCCTACTTCAGTTTCAAGTCACTGGCCTCCAAAAAAAAAGTTAACTTCCGCGAAACGGAGAAAGTTCCACCCAAAAATAGCAACATAAAATTAGGTGTAACTTTAGAAAATACATACATACATATGTATTTGTACATATGTGCGGAAAACATTAATCTAAGATATAAGCTGCCCAAAATAGCATATCAATATTTATTTTTATTTTATAATAAATCTTCTCACACAAGTCAATAGTAAGCCTCACACCTTTTCAGTAAAAATTAGTCTTCTCTAAACTAACGCTCCCATGACGCTCAACAAAATTTGGCATTTCCAATTTAGCCACCGACTCCCGCGGATACTGCTGATAAACACGATTGCCGTCCAATTTTACACACCTAACATCGTCCGGCTGCAGGTCGTGATACATAAAAAAATTTGTATTCCAGGGTCCGATATGCGGCGGCGACACTGGCTTTTTCTTCTTTATACCCATCATTAAAAAATAGTAGCTGATTTCTATCGAATCTTACTAAGTAGTTTTTCGATCAGTCTACCTGTGTCTATTTGGCAGTGGCTGCTTCTTTGGCTATTACTGCAAATACGCCTACGTTTACGACAATCTATGGACGCATTGGTATGCAATGGTTGGTGTGATTGTAGCTGTGGCCTTGGCTGGCGCCCTAACATTAAGGAAATATATGCAGCGACAGTATAGTTATGATCACTTCTACGTCATCTTCTACGGATTGATATGCTTCGTTATCAGCGCTTGCTTCATGTTAACAAATAACTTAGGTATGTACATAGTAAGTACATATGTACATATTTATGTATTGAAGAGCAAGCGGTTGCACATATATACTTTGAATATTCTCATACAGATATCTGCTTCTATTTCGGCTTCATCGGCGTTGGTAGCACGCTCATTCCCTGCTATAGTTACATCAGCATACGCAGCTCGTCGCGCGGAACTCGACCAGCGCGCATAGCTTTGGGCAACACCTTCTATTTCAGCGGCGTCTCGGTGGGTTTCAGCATATTCAATGAATTCGAGGCAAACTACTGCGGATGGATCTACTTGTGCATTACATTGTTTATGCTCTCTGGCGTGGTGGTCAATGAAGTGCTCCAATATTTTGGCGTATACAATTACAAAGTGTCCTATGATCTTGCATTCAACTTGCTAAATGAGGAAAAATTAGTATTTCTGTCGAATAAGTCGATCTGTGCGCTATTTGTGGGCCGGGATGACTTTTATGTGACACGAAATCGCCAATGGCTGGTTGTGGGTATAGCAGCGGTGCTGGTGTTGGAGCGTGCGCTCATCTACTCTTCGTCATACCTGCAGCTAGCTTGGAGCTCAACCTTTGCCTACTGGGTAACCCAGCACCTGTATGGTCCATTTCTGCTATACGCGTTCGGCTGTGCTATAGGTTGTGTCTTGATGGCACGTTACCAGCCAAAATTAGTTTATTTAATGTTCGGCGTAATTAAGATCACTGCACTCTCCGCGATATTGGGTGTTTATGTGGATACTTCGACAGAACATTGTTTCTACTTTTTGTGTTTCTATTACACTTGTATTGGCGTGTATTCCAGCGTAGGCCTACAGCTTGTACTCGAATGTACGCCATTGCTTTATACGGAACTGGCTTTGGCTGTTGGCTACTCCATTGAGTTGCTTGTACTGGAGGTGCTAAAGTATGAAACGAAGACCGATGATGTATGGCATGAGCTACTCGGTATGGGTATTTTCATTATACTATTGACTGCAGTGAGTATAGTTCTGGTGCTAATATTCATGCCACGCTCTTGCGGTCTCATCGACATGCGGAATAAGC
>NW_016189691.1:0-3891 GCF_001687245.7 Rhagoletis zephyria
TACATAGTATATTTGTTTTAAATCCTCTCCAAACTTTTTATAACTTAAATGTGTATGAATATGCTCGTGGAAATGCGTACGTACACGAATGAGTTTTTCCCGCCCGCCTCATACTTTGTTTTCATTCTTCAGGTTTCAGCTATTTTTTTCCTATTTCCCCTTTGCTTTTGCTAAAGTTTGATGCGTGTTTAATTAAGCTAAAGCGTAAGTCTCACTAAATACTTTTTAAGTACTCTTTTTGAGTGGGTTTGTTTCATGCCACTGTCATTTTTCCACAAAAATACTTTGCTGCTTTTTTTTTATTAAATCGGCTTCTGTGAGCATTTACTTTGCGCTTAGAGTGTCATCGTGTATTTTTTGCCACTGCTTGATTGCAAAGTGAAAATAAAGCAGCGTTTTCAATTTTATATTGGATAAATGTTTGGAGTATTAAAAAGGATTATGCAATTAAAAAAAAATAGGTGTGATTTATGGCAATGTTTTAATTATTTGAATTGATTTTATTTTATTGTTGCGTCATTTGTATTCAAATACTAATGCATAGAAAGGTTATAAATTTTCGAATTGGCTTTGGCGAAGAAATAATTGCTTTAGGTAGACATTGGAAAATGATCAAAAAAGAAAAAAATAAAGGTGTGCTAATAACAAAGGGAAACTTGCGGGAAATTTTAATGTGTTAATGTACGTTTAATGCCTGCTGTTGATACAGCTATTAATAGATTAGAGATATATTAATAGAATAAGTTTATTTAAAAAGTATTAAGCCTTGGCATCTTTATGATGTTTTTTCTAAGTTAAGATGTCTTCAAGGTAGCTTAGGCTGNTGTGATTTATGGCAATGTTTTAATTATTTGAATTGATTTTATTTTATTGTTGCGTCATTTGTATTCAAATACTAATGAAAGAATAGGTTTTAAATTTTCGAACTGGCTTTGGTGAAGAAATAATTGCTTTTGGTAGACATTGGAAAATTATCAAAAAAGAAAGGTGTGTCAATAACAAAGCGAAACTTGCGGGAAATTTAAATGTGTTAATGTACGTTTAATGCCTGCTGTTGATACAGCTATTAATAGATTAGAGATATATTAATAGAATAAGTTTATTTAAAAAGTATTAAGCCTTGGCATCTTTATGATGTTTTTTCTAAGTTAAGATGTCTTCAAGGTAGCTTAGGCTGAAATACTCCAATGCCGATTCGAAAAGCAAAAGAAAATAATTTTAGTAGTATTTTATTTACATATATCATACTAGAGTTATCCGGCAACCCTTGCTGTTGCTCAGTCTAATAAAGTGGAAGTATAAAACCCAAAGAACTTTGTATATGATTTTCTTTACATTTTACATCTAAGTATCTGCCGTTCGTTTTCAGTTACTCTCGAACGTAGTTCGGATATACCAATACGAATATTATCATGTTCGATCGCTCGCTGGTCATCAGTGTGGTTTGTAGATGAGGTGGTACGTCGTTCATTTGATTGACTTCGACGACCCATGTCAGCATGTCTTTTCCCGGCATTGTAATGAAACTTATAAAATAAGACAGAATTTTTTTCACAGCCAATCAGATCCAAATAAATTATCACAAAGCGTGCCCAAATTCACTTCAACTAAGTCTTTTGTTAATCTAAAACATATTTTTACGAAATAAGAAGAAATCTCAAGTAGCGAATCTCATACAAAATTTATAATTTAAAGCTTTTCGACTTTTAAGTACGTAGAATGGTAGTTCTGTGTTTCTCTGTTGCAAATTCTGTATAAAATTCATTAAATTAGAGGATTCGATTTTGTGGTACTAGGTTTGCTTGCAACTCAAAGTAAATGCAACAATAAAATGTTGAAGGATAAGTAGGAAATAGGTAGATAGATGACGTTTATATATTAACGCAGGTGGAATATTGACAGTTTTGTTTTTATCAGAGAAAATCCTGAAAATTGTTTGCCTCTTTAATATGTATGAATCGGCAAAAATAAGGGGAGTTATCGCAAAATAATGAAATTTGGTGTGCTGCTTCAGACTATGTATGTAAATAAAAAAAATCGAATTTTCGGAACTATCGGTGCAAGGACATGACTACCTCCCATATATCCTTTTCTCAAAAAATAGATTTTTGCCACATTTGTGATCAGAATGCACTAAAAACCAATAGTAACTTGCAAAATTATACTCTTTAACTCTCTGAAAAATTTTGTGTATGAATTTTAGTTATTGCAAAAAAAATTTAACATTTAATATTTTCTTTAAAAAGGTTCACAAATAAATTTGTTTTAAACTCGCTCAATTAATATGATAATTTATTTAAATGGGATTTCTTAGAAATCACAATTTTTTTGGCTCTTTTTTAGACCTAAGTGATGATATTTCTGGATCCAACAATTAAAACAAATGAGCCGTTAAATCTCTATTTGTACTTTCTTTCGTAGTTTTTCTTGTATGGGAACATCGCATATGCCCTATATTTGTATAACTGGCTTCTAAGCCTTCTTCGGACAAACACCCTAGAGTAAAATAATAATAAATAATACAATTTTTAAAACGTTTTTATGTAACTACCAAAGCCATATGAACCATACTTGGCATGTAATACAGCCATATTGAATCAAATATGAGTTTTTAGTAATATTTAGCAGCTCCCTAAACGTTCTAAAATTAACCGGGACTCCGCAGAATAAAACTCTTAATGTTATGCTAAAATTATCAATAAGACTCCTATCAATCCCCGTAATTTTGTTTTGATTTTTTTTTATCTTGTGACAAGAGATTTTTATATATTAGTTAATATTTTTTGTCTTTGTAAAATTAAACAATTTAGATGTTTCAAAAATAATAAACTTCCAATTTCCAGCAAAAAAGTTTAAATTTTTTCTCACTAATTGTGAGTTCTCTTAACGAAGTATCTAATTGAAAAATAAAAATTAGCCTACTTTTTATTTATATATGCTTTTAATTTTGTAAAAATTTGGAGAAATTTAGGACATTTAACATTCGATGATTCGATAAATTTCGGTAACTTTTATGACGATTTCTATCGAAAAATTTCAATTAATTTCCCTACTCTTCCAGGTACCCTAATTCTTATGTATATCTCATTGTATCTATTTTTGACTTCAGCTTCACTTTTGCCTTCTCTTTTTGTCTTCATCGTTATCATTTATTTCTTCATCTTCATATTTATCTTTATTACAAAGTTTAATTTTAAATAAGAAGTAAAAATTTGCGAAAAGAGCTCAAATTGAACAGGTTGCAACAACACCCATACACAAATACAGTAATTTTTGAAGGACGATTTTGACCGTGATTTCCAATTNTTTGCGAAAAGAGCTCAAATTGAACAGGTTGCAACAACACCCATACACAAATACAGTAATTTTTGAAGGACGATTTTGACCGTGATTTCCAATTAATTTTGAAATTCAAGCGGGGGACTTTTAAACAAAAAATCAAAGAAACTTATAATTAAAAGAAAATCGGATTTCAATTATTTTCGTACATCGGCAAAGAGAAGATATAAATTCCCAGTCTTATTAGCTTATTTCCCCTGGCAGACAACTGATTCTGAACACAAACGTTTAAGTATTTTGTCATAAGCAGTGTTTAACTTGACTGGAAGGCATTTTGACACTTGGAAGCAAACTAAGAAACTAAACTGTTTTGTACTCATGAGCATTTTACGGACTTAGTGAAAAAACAACTACGTACATATGTATGTAGTTGTGAAGAAAAACAAAAACACAGTAAAATAAAAACCAAAACAAACTTATGAAGGGAAAGCAAAGTATATTCAGAATGTCTCTCATACGCCATGTAACCCACATTCGACAAAAAAGATAGCAAAAGAAGGAATTATCTTTATAACGGGTGATTTTTTTGAGGTTAGGATTTTCATGCATTAG
>NW_016189692.1:0-3891 GCF_001687245.7 Rhagoletis zephyria
TGTGCTTCGTTCTTCATCCAGATATAGTAGTTCCGCCTAACGAAGCTCCGTGGTAGACCGGTAAAAGGTTCTGGGCCTATGAATCCCTGTGCAGCACCTTTTCTGGCGAGAATATCTGCCACTTTATTGCCTATGACTCCTTGGGGTCCAGGTACCCATATGAGGGATCAGTATTAAAATGTGGAGACAGTCCCACTCCAGCTTTGAGGTGACCTCGTGCGCTATAAGAGCGAGGAGCGCCGCTCTGCTGTCCGAGCGTATGTAGACAAAGTTCAATGGTGTGAACCACGGCCTGAAAGACAGAGTTACCCTGCCGCATGCTGGTGAAAAGGAGCAGTCTGGGTTGTATGCCGTAGACTACTGCTCCGACGCCGTGGTCAGTCTTTGAGCCGTCAGTATACCAGATGTGGCTGTCCTTCCGGGATTTAGGTCGTTCGTTGTCCGAGTTATTCCTGTCGGGTAAATAGACCTTGAAATTATGTGAGAAGTTAAACCTCAGAAGGCCCAGATCCACAAAGCTTACGCGCAACCCATCTTATTGTTCTATAACCCTGAGGGTAGAAGGCTTTAGTCTACTCTTACCCACTCCTAAAACTATTTGCACCTACATTTATATATGTAATTCTATTCTTTTCAAAGTTACGTCCCTAGAGTCCTCTGTATTGTCTTTGCAAAGTTTTGCTGTTGAGTTCTTGCAAGAGCTTCCTAACCGATGCTTCTGTCGAATCTTTATCATATCTGCCTCATCGGAATTAAGTATCTCAGAGGTTTGAAATCAAAACCAAAGTTAACACTTCGCGGCTCCTTAAACTACAAATAGTTTCGAAGGACTACAAGGAGGATGAATGGAATCTCTTGCGTTTTCTTCCGTTGCTCGCTATATTGAAGGAGGTTCACATTGGCCAAGTTGCTGGACGTTGCCAGACAAATTCAGTGTTCAGTGTCAGCGCCTGTTGGCAGACCTAAACCCCTTCATACGCATGTCCCATTCGCTGGCGCAAGTGAGATGCATGATTTGGCGGACATACGATCCTGATTTTAAACCCATTGACTTCTTTTATTCCCGCCCATCGAAGCAAATTTTATGCTCACGGATTCATGCGCCGATTGGAGATCGTGCTTACCTAATACATGAAACTATTGAACAAAAAACAAACTTTACATTGTTAGTTGCATTTACAAAATGAAGTCTGTATGTTGCCCCGTGTCTGTTTATTTTAAACAACAAAAGTCGTGTCCCTATTTCACGCGCACCTTTATCTGCCATGGCAAACAGTGGAATCTGCTCACTCTCTACTACTATGGTAGAACGGTTTATGTAATTAATTTAAGTAAACGTCGCTCGGTTCCTTCTAACGCAACAAAAATAAAGTTTGCAAGTATAAACGCATGTACTTTTTTCTATCCTTGTCATGGCCTGCACAAATTCTCCTCCCACACGCTTTGTGTGCGCCAAACCGAAGCGCTAAGTAAATTTCCATGCTGAATTGGATTTTAATGAGATTATTTTTGGGACAGTTGTCTTAACCCAACCTACTTTTTTATGCAGCACTGACAGCTTATCTAGCAGGTAAATGAGTCAGAGATGGTTAGTTTGGTTGGTTGACAGTGTGCAGGTATGTATGCTAAATGCACCTTATTACATTTAATAGGGACACTTACTCACACAAAAGCACACATCGGGGTTTATATAAGCGTTATTAACTTGTAGCCAACAGCTCCTTTCTGCGCGTATTATTATTGTATTGTAGAAGGCAAGGGGAAATTGTTTGTCTAACATTCGAGTTACTCTAATACAATTCATATTCATTTTTTTGTTCATTGTACTCTTTTGGAATTTTCGTCAGACGATGTACGAATACGAGTATGCATAAATGTTTGTTTTCGTACATTAGGGTGTATCACCAAAAAAAAAGTTGCAGTTTTTCCACCGGATTATAAAACTTATTATATTTTAAAACTTCCGCCAAAATGCTTCGGAAAAATATTAAAATTTATTTGAGTTGGCTCGCAAAAGAATCACATAATTTTGATGCCGTTGATTAAGTTTTTAAATATTTGTATGCAGACCATTTAAGCTTAAATTCTTCCATCATAACAAGGGTATTATAACTTTTTTCACATAACGGTTGTTTGTAACAGCCAAAAGGAATCGAGATAGATATAACTAAATGTATACATAAATGCTAAGAATGAAAAAGAAAAAATCATTAAGAGGAGGAATTATTTTATTTTTTATTTTTGCATGGAGATTGAGGCACCCTAATGCACATAATTAAACACTAAACTGACGAAGGTAGTCTGCTATCAGTGTTCATGCATATTGAATTCCTTAATGCGATTGGGTGAGTTTCTTTTTTCTTGTTATTTATCTCCGCTGTCATTGTGCGTTGGATGGGGAACTTTTTAATAAAGCTAACGGTTTTAATTAAAAACAACAAAATATTTTAATCGTCTTTTAAGATTTTAAATTAAAGTTATTGAGAAGGGGGCATCGAAGCACAATATGTACGAGTATAATGTAAAAGGTTGCTGTTTAAGATAACTGTTTGAGTAAGGAAAAAAATTAAAAAAATTTTGTAATCCAATTACAGAATATTTTATGCTGCAACTACTTTGAGCATTAGCTATGATTTTGTAAGCGTGAAGAGCCTAGTCTATTAAGGCTTCAACGACGGCATAGTGGTACCACCCTAGAAAAGTATAGAGTATAGTTACGGTGGCTGTACCGTACTTTATTCCAAATTCCCATTCACAACAGAGAAGGCTATTTATTAATACTCAAGCATTCTTAATCCGTTGAGGACTCCTAAAATAAAGCGATGTTTCAGGCCACGTTGGCAGGGCAGTGGCAGAGGAAGTGCTCGATGCTCTTTACCTCCTCCTCCTCCTCCTGTGGTTTTCTTGTTCAATGAACACAGATCTGAGCCATAGTTCGTTTGAAGATAATTTGCTTGCCGGAATTTTTGGGTAGACTTTTGACTAAAGATAAGTTTCCTTTCTCAGTATATGTTTGTGCCCACAGTAAGAAAAATGTCCTTTACAAATTTTGTCCTTAAATATCCTGGAAAATTTGCAATATTTATTTTTGAAAAAACTATTGTTTGAGCACTAATATACACGCGAACTCATCATCGAATTTCATCCTGCAAACTTTATTAACTTAAAAACATCGAACTTAATAAAGCGCAATTCAAAACCTATTCGTCCTTGTAAACCAAAAATCTTTATTGTTTTTTAAATTCTACAGAGTTTTGTCTCTCACTTGGTACCCATATCGTTATTAAAATTTTAAAGTCCTTTGAAAAAAAAAATCCTGACGTCAGAGTGAAAACCTAAAAACGCAGTTTTACTAAAGTTGGCCCATATATCGATTCTTTAGTGTGTTTTGAAATTTTTTGGTTTTTGTCACACGGTGTAATGCTCGTTACAGACAAGTTCGTGCACGCAATGTTGGCAACGGGTAGGACCCGGCTCAATTGGTCAACCAAATAGTAAAAGTTTTTTCAATAGCAGTTGGAATTAAAAGAGCGGTCAAATCGTAAAACCTATTTTCAATTTTGTTCACTCACAAATATTTTTCACCTTCCAAAACAAAGGAAAACCAGCATACGCTAAGATTTGATGATATTTGCATTCATGGATATGTACACGGCGTATGAGTAACATTCCCCTAAGTATATTTTGCTTCGCCACACTTATATGCCACAAAGATAAATTAAATTAAAACTACTCAACTATAATTGTTGCTACGCTCCTCCATCGACTTGAAGACCCCACTGCGTGCACATCCCTCCAAATAAGAAAGCTTACGTCCTCGCAGTGCCAACCAATGTTCTTCCTTTTGACGTAGAATACGTCTTACCTTAAGGTATTGGGGCTATGTTCAAA
>NW_016189693.1:0-3891 GCF_001687245.7 Rhagoletis zephyria
TACAACCATGCGGAGGTGGTAATAGTTGATTACCATTGGCCACAGTGCCTACCCATTACTTTTTGGTCCAATAAATATTTTTGTTTATATACATACATGCAAACATACTGGTCTCCCCTATCACTGAGTTATTCACTTATAGTAACATTATAAATTTCTGGAATATATTTCTCGATATTTTTACTCCACAAAATTCTTTTTACAAAAGTTTCATTAAATTTTTTTACGATAAAATGCAGGTTTTAAGTAGCTAGGACTTAGCGTTATTTTTTGGCAATTTTTTTCATACAATAATCTGCTCGACAGCATGTTGCACTTGCACTTTATATACTCAATTTTAATGAGCTACAAAACTGCAACCAATTTTTTTTTTGATTAAACAGTTTGAAATTTTGGTGAAAATTTGCAGAATTAATTCTCATAGTTTTTGCACAAAGTCGGAAATTTGGATTTATATGGTTTTTGTTAGGAAAAGCTTCACTTAAAAAAAATAATAATAAACATTATATAAACAAAAGAAAAATAGCCGAACCTTGCTAAAATGTAATAATAACTGTTTGTGGAGAAAGTTACGATCATAGGCATGCCATTTTAATGAGCTCTTAAGGCGTCGAAATACCGAACCCCGAAAAAGAAATACAGAACATTTGGCGTGCCGTATAAAATAAATTAATTGCCAGGACAATTGGTCAAAAAAGAGGACTGTCCCGTATAATACAGGACGGATGGTCACCGTACATATACACTTGTATGCACAATATTTTTATTGCTACTCAAAGCTGCATTCTTACCAAAGTAGAAAACTGAAAACTAACTAGAAGTAGCGGTCGTAAAATTTTGACATATATTATACTACCAGGAAGTTATCGTCTGCATTAAATGCATATAACTTTTATGTAATTGGGTTATAAATTCTTTACTATACATTTACGATCAAACGTAATAATTTCAAATAATTTCTCAACACTAACGTTTAATACTTTTTAAATAAAAAACCTAATATCGAACACTGAATTTACATTTTAGGTTTAAAGTGCTTCTAGTTTGTTGATTGAATTTGAGAATTTTAAATTACTTCATTGACAACAAGTTAATAATTACTCATTTCTTTTTCGCATTTGTTGTATTTTTATGTAATTGGGTTATAAATTCTTTACTATACATTTACGGCCAAACGTAATAATTTCAAATAATTTCTCTACACTAATGTTCAATACTTTTTAAATAAAAAACCTAATATCGAACACTGAATTTACATTTTAGGTTTAAAGTGCTTCTAGTTTGCTGATTGAATTTGAGAATTTAAAATTACTTCATTGACAACAAGTTAATAATTACTTATTTCTTTTTTGTCGCATTTGTTGACTGACAAAAATCATTCAATATTTAAACCCTTTAAAATTTTTACTTTCTTAGTAATATGGTTTAATTAGCCTTTTCTTCTAAGTTTTCCATTACTTAAAAATTTTTATTAAGTCGAAGAACTTTTAGCAAATTTTTCCCTAACTTCTATTCCCTAAGAGCTAACATGTCAAAATTTTAGAAGAGTACGACTTTCTCTTACCATTCGGCGATCATTTGGCGTGTCGTGTGCTGTGCGACTTTCGCTGGCGTTGTTTAGCTTTTATTTTATTATATTTTATATTTTTGGTNAGCAACTTTGATGAGTAAAAAAGCGGTACAACATTGTTTTCTTGGCGTTCATTGTGGCATACCTTTTGCGTCTGGCGCTTTGCTGGCAAAGTTATAAATGTCACGCAAAGCTACAAAGTTTTATCTGGCATCAGCTTAAGAGCTAACATGTCAAAATTTTAGACGAGTACGACTTTCTCTTACCATTCGGCGATCATTTGGCGTGTCGTGTGCTGTGCGACTTTCGCTGGCGTTGTTTAGCTTTTATTTTATTATATTTTATATTTTTGGTAAAGCTTTATCATACGTTTTGTTTCAGTTTCTGTTTCTGTTTTTTTTTTGTTTTTTTTTAACGCAAAGTTTAAACCAATCGTTCACATTTGCTCTATGTAATTTCTCTTTTCGCCCTTTATCTACTTCCTGCCAATGTGTTCAACTCCCTCCGGTATTGAAGATGTGATAAGCGTTTGGCGTTGGCGCGTTGCTTGAAAAACTTGTGTTTGCTAGCTAAGACAGCGAATACATGAAGGACATTTGTTATTTGTCATTGTTGCGCATTAAATGCATACTCCAATGTATCCGTTTTTGCTCAACAACGACAGCAGCAACAACGACAGCAGGAGCAACAACAGCATGTATGGAAGACAAATAAATGCTCTGAGCAAGAAGGGTTAAAGAACGAGAGAAAAGGAAATTTATAGCGTTGCGACAAAGCTTGGAGTGACCGCGAAGGATGCTGGATTTTTTATTTTATACAAATTTTTTTGTTTGCAATATTTTTTATTTTTATTTTTATTTTTATTTTGGTTTAAGATTTTCTCGTTCTTCATGTCGTTTAGCTAGCAGTGATATACTATTATCATGCTGCTACTTTATTTACTTTAGAGTTTTTTATTGCTTTCGCTTTGAGTCAATTTTTGTTTCTTATCTACTTTGCTGCTGCCCCTTGCGTGTTTGCTTTTAAACTTTCAGATTTTTTCGTTAGTCTTTTGAAATAAATTTATTTCAAACATTATGTGNTTTCAGATTTTTTCGTTAGTCTTTTGAAATAAATTTATTTCAAACATTATATGTGTGTCGTAACTCGCATTAGAAGTTAATGAGAGTTTTCTCTTATACATACATGAAATGCTTTCTATGTACATACTTATTTAGTTAACTTCAATGCACCGTCGCTATGCTTTTAGTTTTCAGTCGTTCATTCTCCGCCGCCTTGTCGGTACACTTTACTTACGCTTCTATACACTCAATAAAGCTATATATATTTTAACATTGAATTTCACACAAAAGAACGCGTGTTTCAATTATTACAATTGGCGACGAGTTAAAAACGGGCAATGTCGATTTTTAGAAGTGTACCGCGGTTCGATTTCAAGGAAAATATATGGAGTGTTTTCCAGAGTCAACTCGACCAATTTTTCATCGCTAATAATATTGAAGATGAGAAGCAAAAAAAAGCAATTTTTCTGAATGCTCTGTCGGAAAAGGCCTACGTGCTTTTAAAAAATATTATGAATCCACTAAGCCTTGATGGTGTGGCAGTTACATATAGCCAGTGCATCGTAGCTATGTCATCTCATTTTAAGCCAGCCGCGTCAGAATTTCCAGAGCGATGTAAGTTTTATCAGTCTACTAAAAAGTCAACGGAATCAATAAATGACTGGGCGGCAAGAGTTCGATCACTAGCGGTAGGATGTTCTTTTGGCAATCATCTGGAAATGGCGATTCGCGACAAATTTATCATGGGGTTGGAGGCTGGTCCAGCCAAAGACAAAATATTCCTAGAAAAGGAAAATACCCTAACTTTGGAAAAAGCAATAAGCATCGCTAACGCAACAGATTATATTCGGCAGCAGTACGAGGTGAAACTGGAAGCTGAAGACAATAGTGAGCAGTTATACTACGGCAAAAGTCAGTCGAAGGTCAAGCGGAGAAGTGAAGACTCGAAAAAACAGCGCAAAGAGGACGGTGACAACGCAAAGCAGAGCAGTGCCCAGCGTCAACAGCAACGGAGGCGGCAGAACCAGGAGTATCAATGCAGAGTGTGTGGGAGCGCCGACCACAGCGCTAGTGTTTGTAAATTTAAAAATTATAAGTGTTATACATGTCAGCGAAGAGGGCATATTAAGAGAATGTGCAAAGTAGGCAGAATTAATTTTATGACAGAGTCGGAAGAAGAGTTACCTCTCTTTAATATTTCATGTAATATATAATAAGCAGGGTCCGATTTGTTTTGATGTGCTTTTAAATAATATTCGC
>NW_016189695.1:0-3890 GCF_001687245.7 Rhagoletis zephyria
CGAAAATTATTATCGCAATTCGGCCAACTCAAAATTGATTTTAGATTCATAGTTTCTTCGACAAGTTTGCTTAGAATTACACATAGAGTCCTCCTATGCTATAGGCGCATAGTAAAAAAAAATTATCCGCCCTTATGTACCTACATATATCTATGTATGTATGTAAATAAATATGAAATCAAACTCACCGTGTATCCACTTCGTTCTATTTATGTATCTGCGGACAGTTTTGATGTTATTGGAGTTCAGTTCGTTGATTTTATATTTGGCGTGCAGCAGATTTTTAATTTCAGCAAGGATTATCTGAAAGAAAACACGGAATCCGTCATAGTCTGTGCTAACACTGAATCCGAATAGCTACGAACGAAGCACACACTTTGAATGCACCCGTTCGTAGCAATTCGGATTCAATGATCGCATTTTCGTAAATTTCATGAAAATTGGACTTCGATGGTTTCAGCGATAGTATAGATGTATTCCTAACAATCAATATGATCATTAGCTCTACAGGTTTTTACACAGGAAGTTACAGGAAAATTGTTCTCCTACCCCAAAATCCGGTAAATGAGAGCGATTTTTTGAGAAATGTGTAGAGAATGAAGTTGCAAGATTTTATCCGAACTTTTTCTTCTAGTAAAATCATGAAAAGTGTCAAGCTATAATCTGTTTGACGTTTTAACAGGAAAACTTCTCATTTTGTTCCCGTAATTTTTGGTTGTTACTCACTTTTTACTCTCACTTCAGAGAGTATTTTTTTCTGTTGGACATTTTTACAAGATTTTACACAAAAAGTATTGAACCAGAGCTATTATATTGCTTATAATGATTTCAATAAAAAATATCGAAAAACTACCGGCACATAAATCAAGCGTGGTTCTGTGTTTAGCAAATCCGGAAAATTTGCCTGATAATATATCAATAAATTTTTTAATCGATTAATCCCTAGATTATAATCTATAATAATGATTAAGATAAATTGTATCTATAACGATTAATACGTTGGTAAAAATATGTATATCGGA
The DNA here is from genome assembly GCF_001687245.7 of Rhagoletis zephyria. Classification (NCBI taxonomy): domain Eukaryota; kingdom Metazoa; phylum Arthropoda; class Insecta; order Diptera; family Tephritidae; genus Rhagoletis; species Rhagoletis zephyria. The sequence goes on from NW_016189695.1 coordinate 1,023, forward strand.
CCACATGAGGGTTGGCTCTCATTTTTCGATTTATAAGTCATAAGGGTGTAACGAATTCTCAATTGCGCGATAGTTCCCTCTCTTTCTTTTAGAATTGGAAAAGGTAGTATTTCAATTCCAACAAAGGTGCTTAATGCATCAGCAGGAGGAGAGTATACCCGTTGAAGGAAGCCCCTTGTGGCAGTAATCTATTCACTCATATTTCATATTGGGCACGTTCAGAAGGCGCAACAGCTCAGTAACTGTTGCGATTGCACCTTCTGAACGCGTTGTTGTGTACTTCTGATCAACTGAACAATTCNACGTTCAGAAGGCGCAACAGCTCAGTAACTGTTGCGATTGCACCTTCTGAACGCGTTGTTGTGTACTTCTGATCAACTGAACAATTCCGTGTTAGATGATCTTAATATTTTTCTGATCATTTGAGACAACATGTTGGTGTGTACCACTGAGAGTTGAATTTGACAGCTTATGTATAAAGCCGTTCAGAAGAAGCATAACGATCACTGATTTTTTTTTAGCAACAGTTACGCTCAACTGCTGCGCCTTCTGAACCTAACCATTCATTCATAAATTATACCAGGTGAAAACTTGAATTGAAAAATGTCTATTTAATAGTCGAATGTCAACAAAATTTAGAAAATAAACCGGGAAAGCTGTTTACATTCCTGCTTAGTATCTCATATTTTATTGCCCTACCTATTTATATGATGTGTTGTAAAAAGCTTCTGAGCTGTCTTTTAAGCCACATGTGTTGCCCGGTCACAAGCAAATCCGTGCCCCGCTTTCTTCGTCACGCTCTTTCCTACAAACGTCGAGTGGCCGCAACAAAAATCGCCGTGTGTAAATAAATGAGCTTTTACAAAATAAATTGTTGAATGGTGGGGTGCAATAAGGCCATACGCAATAAAGCCATATTGGAAATAAAGCCATATTTTTGGTAATAAGGCCATAAATTCGATATGGCTTTATTTCCAATTACAATTGGTAATTAAGCCATATGGCTTTATTTCGCTTTCAAATTTTTATGTTTCTTTTATTTGAACAATGGAAAAAGTTCGCAACAAAACTACTAAACCGCCTTGAACTACAACGTCACCTTAAACATGCAATTACTTTCCTTCGCGTCCAGCCGCGCCGCGCTCCGCCGTTCACGCGCCGCGCGCGCTGCGCCGGCCCCCGCGCTCCGCCCTTCACACGCGGTGCGGGGCGGGGAGCAAGCAAATATGCACCCGCCAGATTATGCACTCGCAAAATTAAAACTTACCTAAGTACATATATTTATTTTTCAATATCCAATAAATCCGGGAATATTAAATAATGATTTATTTCATTTTATTAGTAATAATTTGTATAAATTTAAATAATTCAGTATCAGTTTCAAGAGCGTGTCCAAGGCGAATTTAATAATGAATTACAACAAACACATCATTTGGACGTAATGTTCAGATAAAATTCAGATTCGCCGTTAACACCGCCTTGAGAGTGTCATTTCAGAATATGGCTTTATTTCTCATTTGCAAATTTTTTTGTATGGCTTTATTTCTCTTTCTGATTGGAAATAAGGCCATATGGCTTTGTTGCCTAAAAATATGGCTTTATTGCCATATGGCTTTATTGCACCCCAACTTGTTGAATAGCCCAGGAAATGAAGGAAGTGTGCAAGTTCAATTTACAACTCAATCCCGATATCGATAAAAAATGCGAGTAGGAACAAAAAATCTAAAAGAAATACAAATACTAACTAGGTTAGCCGCTTATTATGTTTGATTATATTTTACTTTTATAATTTTCTTGGGACAGCAGAATGCAGGCTGCCACGTTATAGCTCACGATATTGCACGAGGGAGACGGGTCTTAGGTTCAATCCCACAGGGGCCCAAATGGTATTGCTCACTACGAAATATATGATACCCTCTTTTCAGCCTGCCTCTCTCAATTTTGTGGTGCTTACTCCTTCCAACCAAGTTAAATATTTACCTCGGTATAATTCTTGGGATTGGAATCGGTAGCTATTCAGAAAAGCCTTAACCATCTAAGGCGGTGGGCTAGTGATGAGGTCTTAAACCGCGCATAATACACAGGATGCACACCACTCAAGAAACAGAGGGATAAAGAGGGCTACCTTCACGTTCAAAAATTTCTAGCAACTCTTCTAAATCTGCTTCCTATTGACCTTTACGGTAACAGTCACTGTAAAATTCTGGGTACCATTTCGAAAACTTCCGCGATCCTATACAGCTATAAAAGAGGCAACCTTATGGCTTAATAGTGCCTCAACTTCTCTACAGATCTTTTTCACTAATTTTGACAGCCAATCAGCGATAAGATCTCTACAGTACAGAATCTTTGAAAGTGGGTGTCATATGTAAGAAAACTTTAAACAAGTTATCCGCGAAAGTCATCAGTCCACCTGTCTTTTTGCAAATACCGCCTGAAATCAGTTTTCATTGAATTGAAGAAAACAACTTGTTTTGTTACTAAAAATATCTGGCCAAGTATCAATGAGAAAAAAATCTTTAATACTAATTTTCGATACCCGTTCGCCCTTGAGCACCAGAGAAAAATTATCCAGAAAATCTAAAAACTAGAAAAATTATTTTCGCCATTACCTTGATTTTTGTGCGTGTAAAATTGACTGTAGCAAGGTGTTATATAAATGCACTAAATGTGTAAATATCAAGCCAGTTTCACAAAAGTATAAAAAGTGAAATTTCTAACAAATTTACAAAGCCATAACCCTTGTTAAGGTTTTCACATACACACCCTCTAACTTGTTTTTAAACTGACTGACGTCGTCGCTCCGCGCTCATCGGAAACCTACACATTTGAAAATGTGTCAGCCTGACCTAACAAACAAAGGACTAA
>NW_016189696.1:0-3890 GCF_001687245.7 Rhagoletis zephyria
GGCGGAATCGAATTTCTGGGAAATTCGGCTGTATTCAAAATACAATTATCCTATTGAACGCCGAAAATTGAAGGACAACCATTATTTCAGTAATTATTATCGACTGGGATTGCAAAGCAGTTAAAAAAGTATTTTTTGCTAAATCCACAAAAAGATGATTTATTCCTGCAAAAATTAAGCGAATGAACATTTAAGTGTTTTTAAAGCTTAATAAAGCCTCCTCCAGTGTTATTTGTTTTTTGCACTCACGTCATCGCCACATTTTGTGCCCACGCAGGAAATGTCGCCATATTTGCCACAAGCATCCGGCAAATCATCCGTTCTTTTTGTTTATCTCCCTAACGTTTTAATATTAGGTTTGGGTACAAATACAAAAAAAAAATATTTAAAAAAGAAAGTTCATCATATCCGCTTTTACTAAACGCCTTAATGGAAGCTAGAAATGTCCTGCTGTTACAACTGTGAAGCGTCCTAGAATCGCAGAAATGTTGCCGTAGACTTTTGTACTTAGCTACATACATACTCTTATATACATACATATTTATGTACATATGTATATGTAGAAGCTTTTAAATAAATTTGTTGACTTGTCGCCGCAGCGCTATGGGTGAACATTTTAATTTAATTTATATTTCATTCTTTCGTTTATTTTCTCTAGCGGCTGTTCTATCCCCAAACAGTTTCGGTCTGTTGGTCATTATTTGGCACTTCCGCGTTGATGACCATTACTTGCATTACCTTCGTTTAGCCAAGTTTGAGTGTTTTTTATTTGCCCCCGAACTCACATCTCTTATTTTATGTACATTTTTTGCAAATACTTAAAACTTCAATTTCCACAACTGCTAAGCTTAAGACTTTGTGCCAGCTACAATTTAGCGCCTTCGCACTCAGTTAGGCTGAAAATTATTATCCCATTTAATTTTGTGTCTGTTTTTCTTCCGGTAGGCAAACTTTTTCTGAGGGGTTCATTCATCCTTCTACTTATTAATCGCGGCATTGTTTGTTTTGCTCAAACTGAAGCACTCGCTAAATGATGACTTTTCCAATTGAATTAAACATTTTCATTTACACTTTTGCCTGGCTGTGATTGTTAGTTTCGATACTACTTACTTCCTAACCTACGTTCTCGTATTGTTCTGATTTGTTAGTGAAGTCAATTTGCTAACAACTTGGCGGTAGATGGGAAGCTTTATTATGCCGGAAGCCAGAAGCTGATAAATGAATAGTTTGGATTTGTCAGCGGCAACTTTTTGGTGACAAAAGATTAATGGAAAACAGAAAACAATCTGTAGACATTCAACCGATAATACAGACCGAACTTTAAGGTATTGAAGTAGGTTGTTCCTCAAGACCGAACCATATCGGTTTATCTGTTCCTGCAGGTTGACTTGAGGTTACTAAATAGTTTGGCTTGGCGTTGAGGCCAGAGGTCTGAAACTATGGTACACGATTAATATCTTCTCGGATAGCCGGAGGTCAATGAATACGGCTATGCTAACCTCAAAGGAATGTTGGGCAACTCTAAACGATATTAAATCAAGGTCAGTCTCTCTCGTGACATACAGATGATTAAAGAAATTGTATAACAAGTAGGCTACTATGGCCACAAATTGTTAATAAAAAACAAAAGAACTGTTCAGTCTCTCAAGAGAGGACATTTCGATTTCCACAACGACCAGTTGGGGTCGCTTATCGCGTGGCCGCGGCATAAGGTAATTAACTAACTAGATACGACTAAAAAAGCTGGTGTCCTAAAACCTCAGATTTGGATCATGCTCTTAAACGGCCAACTAGAGGACCTGGAGAGAAAGGGTTGTCGGATATGTTTATGCGATGCGGACTTATTTTTAAGGATAGAGTTCTTTACGCATTTTACGATCTTACCCATGGTGCCTAAATGGACGTCTAACGATAGCCTCGCCATCAATTCTAACTAGACAGAACTGACCGGCTGAAGTTAATAGTACTAATCCTGGTAAGAGAGGTGTCGTGGAGCTTTAAGAAAGACATAAATTGCCTTATATAGTTGTTAGGAATTCGGTGGAATTTATGATTGAGGAATCTTAACTCGCATTTTGTAATCAACGATGAACTGGCCTCGAGTTTAGATTTGTGATTTTCTCTCGTCGCTTCATCGATTAAGTAGTGGTTGCAGGGTGTATAACAAACTTCAGCAAATACCCAAGTGTGTACTCAACCCGGTACGAATCTACCCAGACCTAAGCAATGGTCTACTGAAAACCGATGGAGAGTGTAGGGTCTTAAGCTGCTCTTAAGGTACTGGCCAAGCCCTCTAACTAGAAATACTTCATCGATGTAGGCCTCAGCAAACATAACGAACTTTCTTTGGTCTGGCTGCCAAGACCCACGGGAGGATCTAGTAATCAAACATCTAACTATTTGTCTGGATAGGGCTCAGATCAGTGGTTGCCGACGAGATTGCTCATGTTTAAAACTCTTGAAAGCGACTGTAATGCTTAACAATGCCTAGCTCTTGCTTTGTAAGAGATTTACGAACATCTGTATCAACAGCTTGAAAGGAGCACGAAGCAGTTTGATAGCGGGATTCAGGCTGAGCGTCGTTTTCGGCTCTGTTTTGCGTCTTCTAACAAGAAGTATTTGGGGCTATTGCTGAATCCATTTCAGTGCGATTTTCGTGACACTACGAAAAAGCAATCACTTGGTCCGTCTGACTGTGAACGCATTATAAAGAAAAAAATATGCTGCGCGCGTAGCTATTCGTATTCAGAATTGATTTCCCAAATGATGGCCTACGATCGATTCGACAATATAGCCCCGTTTCTCGAGCGATACGCTGGTATTTAAGCACGAATGTTTTGAATTATTTGTTTCAGTTTACATAAATCCATCAAATAGAGCGGAAATGTCTTCTCATGATATATTTATTCGCATTTAAACCAGAAAAAAAATATACATATCTATTTGCTCCGAAAACTTTTTCCGAAACGCAACTGCATCTGCTAATGCAACAGTGAGTGAAAACGCTGCAAACCAAGGCGGATGTTGCTGCCACCACACGCCTGTGTGGCGCTTTCAACGCCACTACGACAGGAAACACCACTCCAACATCCGCTACTGTTCGACAGTTGTTTTTGCGGAATGAGTAGAAGAGAAACTAAAGCGTCACAAGAGCGCATATTGCGCTTCGAAGCACACGCAGGCAGACAGACGAACGATGTTTGACAGATGACGACAAACACCAACGAAAATATTGTTGGCGAATTTCTGTTGCAATGAGCAGAAAATACTTTATAATATGAAATATGTTGATGCAGTAAAACGAAATTAATGTTGCACAACTCAAACCAGCCACCATCCGACGAGCGGAGCAGACAAAGTTTTTCGTAGCTTTCTTTTTGTTTTGTTTTGATAACATAAAAATGCGCATTAAAAATGGTGGTCGCAACTTTTGGGTTTTTTTTATTTTTAGTTAGGTATTTTAATAAATACAAATTTATGTATGTTTGGTTTTATTTAGTCGTCTGCTACTAATGCTACATTTATTGCTTTCGCCAATTTCATTTTGTTTTTTTTTTTTCGTTTATATTTTTTTTTTGTGGTTCGTCTGAATGATGACATTGTGCATTTGCTTGGCATTGTGGTTTTGTAGTTGTCTAAACCGGCTGCTGGTAATGTCAATAGACAAAAGGATGCGATTATTATTAAAAGCAAAAAGAAAAATCACAAAAACATAAAGCTCTGCGCACACAAAAATGCTTGGGTTTGTGCAGTGAGCAGAAAGAATGTTGCAATTGAATGCAGAATTTAAACAATAGACAAATTTTCATTAAAACATGTTTTTTAATGGAGTTGCTACAGCGGACACATCATTTTAAGCTATACTGTAATATATCAAAAATCATGTAAAT
>NW_016189697.1:0-3890 GCF_001687245.7 Rhagoletis zephyria
ATACATACAGTGACGAACAAAAGTATTGGCACAGCGAATTTTTCGCAATGTATGCAAAATTTTTTATTCTAATTTATTTTTGATAATTTTTTATAAAAATATAGTTCAAATTACGCCAAAAAATGAAAAAGAAAATCTCTAAACATTGTGAAAAACTCTGGAAAATTCAATAAATTTGCATACTAATTTGCAACTTTCTATTTCGATTTTTTAGAAAAATTCTAAGTATGCAGTTTTATAGCCCATTCAATTCTTGTACAACAAGGTGCAAGTTTGAAGTTGCTAAAAAATCGCTCTGATTTTTGGCATTTTTTTTTTAGTAGAAGGGCATTACAAAAAATAATTTGTATGGAAGAACCTGCGGGAAAAAAATTGCAAAAATCAACGCAATTTTTTAGCAACTTAAAATTTACACTTTGTTATACTAAAATGCTAAAATATTAATAGAAAGTTATTACTATGCAAGTATATTGCATTTTTCTGAGTTTAGAGATTTTATTTTTATGTTTTTTTGGTGTACTATGTACTTTATTTTTATAAAAAAATTATCGAAAATAAATTAGAATAAAAAAATTTGCATGTATTGCAAAAAATTCACTGTGCCAAAACTTTTGTTCGTCACTGTACATACATACATCATCCATCATCTATGTATGCCCTCTCGGTCACTGGTTGCCCGTTCAGCAGAAAAAACAGCATTGCGCTTAGCACTCCAAAAACCAAAACAAAAACAATGCTTCCAATGTCAATAAACAATTCTAGTCTAAACAACAACGCTGTACAACAATAAACGTATGCATGTATTTACGAGTATTGTATTGTATTAAGATTCACTTAATAAATATTTTTATTTATAAATTCAAAATGCACGTGAATGGCAAACGTAAACGGACGTGCCGTAGTGCGCTCTCGCTCATCTTGCATCTGTATTACACTAATAATAATGAAAACAGCAACATTTCATTCTATCTGCTTACAAAATATTCAATATTGCATGCCATATTTTATGGTTCACGTCGCTCGCTCTCGCAAATACACACACAAATGTATACATATGTTGTCTCCCACCCGCTGAGGTGTTGAGTCAAACTGCAATTAAGTGTAAGATGAAATCGTGGAATGCACTGCAGGTATTTCCAAGCGGCATCAAGCGCACCGAGACATTGGATTTTAATTGTTATTGTTAAGTGCATCATTAATTGCTAAATAGCTTTCATGCAATGGCTAGCGCTTCACCTGCCATTACGTTGCGTTTTGGTATGCGAAAACAATTTGCTGGTTAGGTAAGGTTCAAATCGTTGGTTTGCTTCAAAACTGGACATAAATTTGAAGCGATTTAAAAACTGGAAGCAAATTTGTTGGTCATTGAAAAACTGTACAGAAATTTTTTAGCAAATCTAAAAGTGGTTAAAAATTATTTGCCATTTAAAAGCTGGAGAAAAATTTCGGGGTCATTGAAAAACAGCACAGAAAACTTTTCAGCAATTGAACAAAAATTTTGCTGGTCATTTAAAAAGTGGACATAATTTTTTGGAATTTAAAAACTGCAAAAAAAATATTTGCGATTTGAAAACTGGACAAAAACCTTAAGCAATTTAGAAAGTGCACAATGTTGTTTTGTTCACTGAAAAACTGGACACAATTTAGAATCTGGCAAAAAACTGCTAGCCAATTTAAAAATTGGAAATGAAGTTATTGTAATTTTTCAACTGGAAATCAAATTTTTGGTATGTAATTTAAATACCCAAATCGACAAATAGTTAAAAGCTGGACAAATTTTGTTTCGTTATTTAAAACCTGGACATATGATTTTTTATCTAAAAACTGGACATAAATTGTTAGCAATTTAAAAACTGTACGAAAGTTTTTTTTTTGTTTATCGAAGAGCTAGATAGGATAAAAACTGGAAAAAATGTGTTGGCCATTGAAAAGCTGGACATACATTTTTGGCAATCTAAAAACTGGTCAAAGATTGCTGCTGACTTGAAAACTTGGACATAAATTTTTTAGTAATCTAAAAACTGAAAAAAAAAATTGCTGATCATTAAAAAACTGGATCTAAATTTTTGGCAATCTAAAAACTGTTCAAAAGCTGCTTTTTCGCTTTGAAAAACTTGGACATACATTTTTAACACTTAAAATCTGGACATGACTTTTCATTTGACAGCTGAGTTTTCAGTCTCGGCTCAAACCGGCATATGGTTAAGAGCTGGACAAATTTTTGTTTAATTTTTTTTTAAACTGGACATTGTTTTTTTTATATTTAAAAGCCAGACAAAAAATTTTTGGTAATTTAAAAACCCAACATCATTTTAAAATAAAAAATTGGTTACATAAAAATTGAACATGAGTTTATGGATTAGTAGTCTTTTAGTGAGTACACATTCTATCTAACGGTGCACAAATTTTTGGTACTGTTTTCAAAATTTGGCATGTTACTTGTTTATTTAAAAACACACTTTTTTGTAACTCAAAAACTGGGCATAATTTTTTGATATTCAAAATCCCAGCATAAAGCTTTCGTAAAATGTTTCCTTTGCTAAAAAAATTTACATATATTGTAGTACTCAATTTGAAAGCTAGATAGATTTTTTAGGTAATATTTCTGTTATTAAAATCCTTGACATAATTACTGGTAAATTAAAAAAAAGGCATAAACTTTTGATCATTTTAGAAAAGGACATAAACTTTTGGTTATTTAAAAACCTGCCATAATTTTCAAATAAAAAGAGAACTGTTCACATAAAACTTGAACATACATACATACATTTGTAGCCGACTTCCAAAAAAGGAGGAGGTTATCAGTTCGTCCGAATATTTTTTTTTATGTTATGTTATGTTATGTTACCGCATAACTTTGGACCATGGCAACCGATTTCGAGAATTTGTTTTGCATCGGAAAGGTAGTGTCCCAGAGGTGGTCCCATACTAATCATGTTTAGATCCGATCATTGGATCCTGAGATATATATATATATTTATTATATGAGGATTAAAGTCGGTTTTTTTTTAGCTAAAAATGACTTGTTATCAAATTTTTTCGTTACTTAAAAAGTGGACACAAATTTTAGTACTAAATCTGAAGAATTTTTTAGTTAATTTTTCGGTTATTTAAATCGAATTTATAATTGATATTTTAAAAAATTGCATAAACATTTGTTAATTTAAATGCTGGGCATACGTACCCATTTCATAATGTAAAAATGGGCTTTTCAAACTGGACATAAATCCTCGAAAAATTTAAAAGTGGACATAATTTTTTAGTAATTTTTTTTTGTGGAATAAATTTTTGGCCATTAAGAAGACAGGCATGCGATTAAAAAACAGATCAGTTGCTCTTCATTTATAAGTAGAGCATTTAAAATAAGGCACTAAAAAATAAGGAAACGTCTATTGAATTATAAATAAAACGTGGACACGCTGCCAGGCTTCGCCAATTCTAAGTTTAGTCGAGAGACATAACTGTTCTATCTATCGAAGGATGATGCTCGATACTGATGGCCGACGACTGTCTTCCGAGCACGATGTTGTCGTTGCGGGTGCTTTAAAATAGATGAATATCCTTTAAAATAATGGATGGATGCTCACCGTAGCTATAATAGCCCTCTCGCCTCATTCGGATGCAGCCTTGAACTCCTCACTTGGATGGAAAGTTACGATAATAGGTTTCGAAGAAAATGTAAAAATTTTCACTGTTGTTCACTCCGGTGGAAGTTAAAAAATTAATAAAAAATAAGTGCAAAATCATACCAAAAAACCCTATAACATGTTTTTATACAAAATTTAAGCACTTTTGTATGACACTACCGCAAAATGCTAAGAAACCGTTTAACGTAATTTGGCAAACTTCAGATTGATCTTAGACCCATGGTCTCTTCGGCAAATTCGCTT
>NW_016189698.1:0-3890 GCF_001687245.7 Rhagoletis zephyria
AATCAGAACCAAGATCTTCATGATCGAGTCAATTCCAGTCACAGTCAATTAAAAGAGGGGGTAAAGGAGGAGTAGTATTTGCACAGGTAAACACTGCTGCTGCTGCCACTGCCTTCCATCACCTCCAACTTCATCATCATCATCAGCACTAGTGTCCATTGTCTAAATTGTCCTTCTACCTGCCACACAGACAATTCATTGTCTGCCTGCCTTTTTCCTCCGAACTCATCGACTATGCACGGCCATTTGGCAGTAGTGGCGGTAGTGGGAATGTTTCAGCCACAGCAACAGCAAACTGAACAGCAAACACCGCGCCCGAGCGAGTAAAGAGTAACAACAAAAAAAGAAAAACAAAAAAACTAATGGCCAGTCGTGAACAAACGAAAAAACCACTCGCTTTCTTGTGACTCCTAGGGTTCCAGGAAATCCCAAACTAAAACTAAATAAATTGACAATAAAAATACTTAAAAGATGTTTGCTGTTGCAGCTAAGCTCCAAGTGCTTGCCCGGGCCAGCTTTGAAGTTGTACAGAAAAGAGAAAAAAGTTCATCATCAGTAGATGATCTACTACTGTCTGACTAGGCAAAGACTGCAGGAGGAGGAGGACTGGCAAATAATGATCACCATCAGGCATATTTCCGAGAAATCGGATAAGGGGAGCAGGAGAAGAAGAAGTGAGGGCGCCATATCAGGGCTAGCTGCCTCTTCACACGCTCACCACTGGCACTTCTGCTGCCTCAGCACAACCGTCGTCCCCTTCCCTTCGCCTGCCTGCCATCTCTACTCTTCACTGAACTAAGTATCCCCTCCAACAACACACTACCGATGACTCACCGGTAATAATTTACCACTCTTGAGGAGATGGTACGGGTAGTGGTAGTGGTGGTGGTAATAACTGAAAAACAGTGCCTGCAAAGCGCCAAACCCTTTCAGTGGAGGGGGCAGGGGAACAGTTGCTGAAGAAGAAGAACTGAACACAAAGGAACAAAGCTTGGGGCAGGAAAAGCAGAGTGGACAGGTAAGGTAGTAGTGGCAAGGCAAAGCAGCTACCAGCGGCAATTCCAAGAATCAGAGAGAGAGAGAGAGAGAGAGAGACAGTTGCTGTAAAGAAGAAAAGAAAGGTAAGCGGGGGTGGTGGTGCTTGTGATTAATGGCCCCACCAAAATGAAAAAAAAAGTTTATTAATTTAATTGTCCCTCATCTGCAGAACAGAAAAAAGTGGATCGATTAAACAGAAGGAGGAGGAGAATGAAAAGGAGAACAGAAAAGAAGGGCCAGCAAAGCAAATCAAATCAAAGAAGAAACAGTCCAATTATGTCATTGAAAGGCACTTCAGCGCCAGCGCCATCAATCGATAAGAGTGCAGCAAAAGGAAAAGAGTCTCGAGAAGGAACGAGCGAGCGAATGAACAAAAAAGTGCACTTCGAGGACAAAATGCACACTCGGTTTGACTGAGTAACAGAGTGCCTACGTGCTCTGGCTCGGGTGGTTGTGATAGTGGTGGTGGTGGTGATTGGCACACACACACACACTCTGACAATAATAAAAAAGTCTCGAAAGTCAGTCTCTTTACAGAGAAAGAGAAAGAGAGAAAACCCGCCAGGCGCCAGAGGAAAGGTACCTATACCTTTCCCTTCTCCTTTGCCGCAGTCCAATCACANGTGATTGGCACACACACACTCTGACAATAATAAAAAAGTCTCGAAAGTCAGTCTCTTTACAGAGAAAGAGAAAGAGAGAAAACCCGCCAGGCGCCAGAGGAAAGGTACCTATACCTTTCCCTTCTCCTTTGCCGCAGTCCAATCACACCAAACTGTTGATGCGGTAGCGGCGGCTTTAGTCGTACAAGTAAACTGCTCGGAGAAGAAAAAGAAGGGGTAAAGTCACTTCAAGTGCTCGCCAGGCATTACCATGACAACAGCAGAGTCACCGAGAATCAGCATCAAAGACTTTGACCACTGCTTTCGTCAAAACTAAGCCAAGCAGCAGCAAAAGCACAGAGTTAATTCTACCAAAGAATTAGCGCACAGTTCAATACAACGACTGACCTTAACCGGAGAGGCATCTCAGCAGGCGTTTGGGGAAAAGGTGACACGGTAAGCCATTGGCACCTCTCTCTATCTCTCTCAACCAGTAATAAATAATAAAGAGCGATAGAGACAGAGTACACACGGAGTGTCTGGAACGAGCTGCCAGGCACCACCACAACCACCGTTGTTGTTTACAGAGCGTGGCGCCTGACGCCGGGCAGTCAGGCAGACAGGCAGGCACACCGACGCCACCGACGCCGACAACAACAAAATACCAACGCTAAAAGGGTGATGCGAGTGGAGGGGGTGAAAAAAAAGAGAGAAAGAAAGGGAAAAGAAAGAGTACAACGTCTGCAGTGTCGACTCCCGTCGCGTAGGCCACCACNCGGGCAGTCAGGCAGACAGGCAGGCACACCGACGCCACCGACGCCGACAACAACAAAATACCAACGCTAAAAGGGTGATGCGAGTGGAGGGGGTGAAAGAAAAAAGAGAAAGAAAGGGAAAAGAAAGAGTACAACGTCTGCAGTGTCGACTCCCGTCGCGTAGGCCACCACGCCACGTAAATTACGCCAATTAGGCAAGAGTGAAGGAAGGAAAGAGAGAAAGAAAAAGAGGAAAAGGTGAGGTGAGGAAGAGAGAGAGAGAGAGAGAGAGAGAGAGANGAGAGAGAGAGAGAGAGAGAGAGAGAGAGAGAGAGAGAGAGAGAGTGGTCTGCCACTTTCAAGGCAACAAAGATGAAGAAGAAGCAGAAGCAAACACACAAAAGCACTGCTGACCACTGCAGCAGCAGAAACAGCATCCTTTATGCATGGAACGAATCAGCAAAGGCCTGATGCTCACTGTGAATTTGTACAGTCAAACACACTGAGCACTTTCAATTTGGACTCCGCACTGCAGCTTCTCTTTTCCATTATTAATTCAATTGAAATGAACGATTGTAGAAGAAAAGGAAAAGACAGGGAATCGATCGCCTGGGATGACTGCACACAGTACTTCTGTAAACGAGAAGAGTTATGTAAACGGTTGAGAGAAGGCACCAAACAGGCAGTGAATGTACAGGTACAGCTGCCGTACAGGGCTCATCAATTGCCGTACTACTCGGAAAAAAGGATCACAGTAATGTGNCGTACAGGGCTCATCAATTGCCGTACTACTCGGAAAAAAGGATCACAGTAGTACTGCTGCTGATGCTCTTCTCGTGAACAATAGAAAAAGAGAGAAGGGACAACCTGCTGCGAGTACTCTCACTCACTCACTCTCACTTGAACAAGTGTAGATGTACCACCACCATCATGCCCATCAACTCATTCCCCATCCCCATCCCCGACCATAAATGGTCATCTTCAGTGCATACCATCTGAACGGCATATGCAAAGTGCAGAGCAGCAGACAAAAGTACAAAAACACGTCAGTAAAATAAACTACCCCACCGTTTATGCTGCTGCTGCTTCTGCTGACGAAGTTCTCACCTTTCGCAGGAATGCCCCCACAAGAACAACAGCAAAAATGAAAGCAGAAGAGGACAATAAAATTCAGTTCGGCAATTTTTCCTGTAAATAACCACTACTACAACAACTACTAATAAAGGCTCACTTTACGTCAGACTTTCAATTTTTTTCCTTCTTTCCGCCTCTTACTCTCAAACAAAAACAGAAAACTGCCTGAGCTGCAGCGGCGGCGAAAACTAAGTCAAGGTTCTGATAACGAGACGACAACGTCGACGATGATGATTGAGAAAACCCAGCAGGNTGGCTGGCTGGCTGGCAGCTAAGAGGAGCTGCTGTTAATCAGGACTAACTCAAGAGAGAGCAAGTTATTAGTTGAGCGCGCTTGTTGATTTGAAGATCTCATGTGACC
>NW_016189699.1:0-3890 GCF_001687245.7 Rhagoletis zephyria
GCACCACCCAAATTGTACGCACAACACAGGCGGCACCAACAACAACAACCAAATCGTTAAGGTATAGTCTTTGACACGCTAATCGCGCCCGAATATACTCATAGTACTTATAACTATTCTTCATCATCTATTGCTTCGCGTACTTTCTACTGGAATTCGTTCATTTGAAAATAAAAATAAAAAGCGTTTAAGTCGATTCATTATGTAACTGCGTTTATTGATCATCATTGCGTGATATATATATTTGGCTTTTGTTTTTTAAATAGTTTATTGATTGGATAATTGAATTGTTGACAAAAATCACAATCATCAGCAAATACTCATCAAGCGACCATAAAATACTTACATACTTAGCACTTACACTTCCATGCAAACATACTTACATGCAGTACAAAATGACAAAAAGCTCTACGCCAATTGGCAATTACATATTCATACATTTCGCTCTAGTGCTATCATTTTAAGGTCATCCAGTATACTTAGTTGCTAGGATATAATTCTCAAAAGCATTTTCATACTAGCGATCTTTCTATTTCATGTGGAACCTTAGTTATTCATTCTAAACACGCACAAATACATCGTATAGGAACACGCAAATCAAATGTAAAAAAATGAATAAGTTGAGAATTTCAGAAACACAGAGCATTGAGAGAGCCACATACATATACTTCAAGCACACGGTACACATACCCGCATATAAATATCGATACGCAATTTTGTAGGTATACGCATTAATTATCATCACCATCTAAGTGTTAGAGGCCTGAGAGCGTGTAGAGAACTGAGAAAGATTATGTTATTTGTGAGAGTAGTAGAAATCGCATCTAAAAAGAATTGACAAAAGTATGACGTGATATTTTTACTGTTTTTACTATAAGCGCTTAGAGCACTGTGACCTAAAAATAATTTTGAATTTCGGTAAGGCTGGCTAGCTACGACCAAATTGAATAACTACGTCGGAATTGAAGAATGTTACACCGTCTTGGCAACGTTAGGTTAGAGTGCCTGATTTCGTTCAAGAGCGCAGAGGCACTTCCGACCTTCCCCTTAGCAATTCAACCACCAATTGCGCTTTAAACATAGTTACATACATATATGCTACCAGTCAAATACGATTGTCGGACAAACTAGTCTTACAAACGGGTCTAGCCTAAGCCCGATAGGAGAAAGCAGCCCTATTCCGGCTACGCAGTAGGCAGTAACTTATTTCGGCATTGGCGGTCTTCGGCCAAATTGAAAGGGTTATCCTCATCAGTCGAACTCTGGCTTATCATAATCGCATGTAGGGCGAACTAGTTTAGCCTAGGTAAAACTAGTAGTCCGAAAGGTCTTGACGAGGCTGGAACAGTTTCAGAAATAATGTTCGATGCCTCAAAGTTCTTCCTCGTCTCTGCAACAAAAATCGTGCGCACCTATAATGAACTATTGAGGGGGTGAAGTGGCCAAGTCGAGTAAGTGAATTAGATCAATTTTCATCGATTTTTGTCCAGATCTGTCTGGTAGACCGACAGGTGTGTTCCCATACAAAAACCAACGAGCATTTAGATGCTAGGTTGTTGAAAGTCCTTTATTCGATGGTTACTTTGGAGGTTATTCCGTTATTCGCTTATGGCGGTTAGCTCGGACTTTCTGTTACTATAGTCCGATAAGCGAAGACTGAGGTTTAGTGTGAGTTAACTGTAGTTAATCTCGCTGCCTACTCTTTCGTTTAGCGAAGTTATTTGTATAGGCCGAAGTCGACCCTGAGTTTCGCTCTACGGTACCTTCCCATTTGTTCCTCCTTGGGATTCTTAGGAAATTTATTTTTTTTTGTCCAAACAGCGTAGAAGAGTATTAAAATCGGGTTTTCGCAGGTTTTCAAGCTATTCACCATTCGAACGTTGCTAGATGGTAATGAGTTTCGTACTTTGTTGTTCAGCTGGAGGATACAGCAGGGTCACATACCGTTCAAAATTAAATTTTCTGTTTATGAAATACTAGCGAATTTTGTGGTAGCCTGTTATGGGACCATATCTACCAGGTAAAGCTTCCGAAAATGTTACTGAAATCAATCCAGTTTTTTTTAGTTAAGTCCAAACAACGAAAACGGCTATCATTTTCATACTTGTATATAGATGAGAGCTTCTTGGGAATTAACTAAATCGAACCGTAGCAGAAGATACTCATTCCCATAGTTAAAAGTCTATCAAAACTTAGTTTGGAAAACCATTTTACCGAATGGAAAAGATCTTAAAATATTTTTTTAGAAAAGCCCAGGCACAATAGCGACTTACTCACCTTTCTCTCAGGGATCAGAATAGTCCAACATTCAATTAAGTTGGACGATAACTTTTTTTCCTCAGCATAGCGCATTTAAAGTTTTGCGAATATTTTGCATGTTTTACTTTTGTTTGAAGACTTACTGTGAACACAGTCATTAACTGCATGCAAACAAAGGAGTACCAGAACCAATATAGGCTCTATGGAAATGAAGTGAAAAATATTGCATGAGATGCCTGCTGGTTTTTTGAAAGCTTATTTTGCAGTACTACTAATATTTATTTTCGAGCAATGCGTTTCCGAATTTAATTTTAATTATTTTTTTTTTTGACTACAAAAATATTCGACGAAGTACATAGGTGCCTATAATCTTTTCAGCATTACCTCATTTTCGAAAAACAAAAATTTTAGGACCACCACTGACTCACGCCAATCATTATGCACTAGGTAAATAATTAATTAATCCATCACCACAATCATGGATTAACTTGATTGGTGATTAAGACTTTAAAGACATTCCCTCCAGCAGTGATCCAAACTACATGCCGTATACATATTAATTATTAAACTGTCTATAAAATTGGTAATAGCAAGCATACAAAGTAACCTAAAGTCGCGCATCTAAAAAGTATATTTTTCTTAAAATCGTTGAATGTCCAACAACAAACTACCACTGACGTATAAACAACCACAACTGCCACCACCACCACCACCACCACTACTACCACCAGCACCTCTCTCTATCTCTCTCTCTCTCTCTCTTCCAATTACCATATCTAAAGCAACAACAACAACACTAACATTAACCGAAAATGTGGATTTCTCCTACAGATCTAAAACGCATGCAAATAAATACCAAAAGAACCAACGTACGCAATCCAATCCACCACAACAACCACCTTCCACAATCAAAACACCACCCCCATCTCCAACTCCACCTACATCTTCCCCAACTCCAACGCAAAGAACAACAAGCATACCAACATCCACTACAACGACAACATCCACACAAAAACCCCAACCGTTTCCCAGTGCACAATATTCTAACTCGGACGAGACGTTTGTCACGGTAGTCTCCAAGCCGCACAGTCTCGCCGCACACAACCCAAATATACCACAACAAAACAGAAATCCCTCTAACACACCCAATACACCGCAGTCCCAGTCAGCCTTGTTAGACTTTCGAACGGTGGACGACATTGAAACTATCTCAGACGCCAGTCAAAACGTACACGTACAGACAGCTGAACCCTTTAGAAGTGCTGGTCGTCCGTTTGAGTCAAGCACTGCGCTTAATGGTAGGGGAAAATTTTTGGCTGTCATTGACAAAGTGGAGACATATGCTGACGGTGGTTCGCATGGCAATTCGGTACGGGCAATTAGTGATAAAGCCGTTTCACATGAAAAATATGCATCACACGAGAATGCCTATCGCAGCAGCAAGCAATCGAATGAGTATTATGGTAAAATACCTGACGTCAAATCACCACAGAAGAGCCGTTTGCAAAGCTATATTGTCTCCGATGTCGCGCCGCAGAGTTTCAAACCCGTTCCGACCGTTAAAGTGGTTGCGTTGCCATCCCCAGAGCCTGAGACTGTTTTAGAGCTTATAAGCGGTGAGAGCTCCGCAT
>NW_016189700.1:0-3890 GCF_001687245.7 Rhagoletis zephyria
TTTTTTTTTTGAAATTTGCATGCATACATATTTTTGCACAGTTAGCTAAGTGCTTGATAGGACAGCTTTATTAAGCGAGGATTTATCGCAGATAGCTACAATTGCGTGAGCTACTTAAGGTCATAAATAACAATGAAATATTGGCTAAGTAAGCTAAGTGTTTGACGATTGTGATGGGCTACTTCATACACCGAAGGTTAAATAAACTGCTTTTAGTAGACACACTTTTTAGTGATCTCCACTTGGCTGTTAATTGCTGATGCTAGATCTATTCGGAAGACAAGCGAACTTCCAGAGTAAAGAACTGACTCTGGTGTCTATTGTAGATTACATAACGTTTCATAATCGAAAGGTTAATGTGAGTGACCAGATAAAAAACTCGAAAGACGATGTTAAAAGGAGTTATCTAAGAGCATCAAGAGTAAGTTTTATTTATGTTGTTTGAAATTTTGAAAAGCAAACTGAGGATCGCCGGAGACAATAACCTGTAACAGATACTTATAACTTGAATGCTGTCTGCATTCAAATGCATAAAGTATTAGGTCTTAAAAATGTTTGACAATCACATTTGAAAACGCTTCTTTATTAATCGCATAAAAACCATTTTCCGTAATTTACGGTAAATGAAATGTTTTTGAGTAACTAACTGGATTGGCCACTTCTTCTCACCTTGACATTCACCATAACGAAATGTTAACATTAAATTTTAAGAACATGTTTTTAGCATCCAATTGTCGCCTTTTCTCGTTTTTCTTTTGTACACATTTTTATAAGGCTCTTTGTTTCTTTTTATGATTTTTTGCATTGTGTGTAGTTGTGGCTATAAAAATCTAAAAATATTAAAACGCAATTGCAGGTGAATGACAGTAATGAAAATTCATTTGTTGTTTGTGTATTGGCAACATTGCAGTGTAATAAAAGGAGTTGCACAGTGGGAGTATTGCTGAAATGCTAATCAACTTGTAAATGAAAGTAAGCATATCAATGCTTGTACTCCCATACAAATGGTAGGTAGCCCGGGGGTGGTTATGAGATATGGGGCGCACTGAATTGAAAAGTGCGACACCTACCAGCGATTGCCAATTTATTTCTCCTGTATTCTGCGTTTATTCTATTATAGCACTTGTGGAGTTTATGTGGATTCCACTGTGAATAAAATTTTATGTATTGTAGTAACACTGTGATGTTTTTGGCCAACCTTTAAATTATAATGGAGTGATTGCGATAAAGAACTATCTAGAAAGTTAACCGGAAAGAACTGAATTTAGAATTAATTTATTGAACCTAATTTTTCATAAAACAAAACAAAAAAAATCTACATAAAAAAAAACATGTAGAAAAGAGGCTTTTTCTTAACAGCGGTCGCCCCTCGGCATGAAAAACAGCTTCTCTTAAAAATACAAGTCGGCGTAAAACCGTAGGTTTCTCAATTCAAATAAAACAGCACTCAAACTTTAAGCGTTTAGCAAATATTTCACTGGGTAGATTAAGCCCAAAAATATGCTGGAATTTCTTTAATTAAATGATCGCTTATTGCAGTTGTTCTTTTTATTCTTTATGGATCACTGCGAGCCATACACCTCACTTCACTTAAATAGGCACATGTTTTTCCTTCTAGAACCTGCTTTATATTTTTCTTCCAGGGGTGCAGGGGGTACACATCATGTGTGCGCAGCTACCGACCTTCTGCGACGCTAGTAGCCAGCCATTTTGTATAGTAGAGTCATTTTAAATAATTATTTTTAGGGTTTTGAAAAGATGCACGTTGTTTGATCTACTCCATTATTGACTGGAGGTCTAAAGCGCGATTTCATATTTTGGGACAAAAAACAAAACAGCAAATTAGCTCAGGTATTTTGTTTGTTTTCACCAATTGTTCAAAATGAGCTCGAATCGAAGCTATAAGTAAAATAAAAATATAAGCACAGTTCGTAAAGAAAACAATGTACCTATTTAAGTGAATCAGAGTGTACATATGTACGTACATTTGCGCCTACAGAGTACATAATAGATATATGTATTTATGTACATATCTAATACATAAAAATTGGCAAATACATACATATATTGAAGATCAAAGTGAGATTAGTGGTCAATGCTATTGGCGTCAGATCGGCTTAACCAGCTCAAAACGCGAAAAGCAACACAAACACCATTCGCTGAATTTAGCTCTGTGATGGTGGATAATAGTAGCATTTGGAGATGGAGTACGCGCTGGCGCTAGCGGTGATTATGATAAGAACCTGTGATAATAAATACAATATCATGAAAACAAATACATATGTGGGGGCACTTATAAATTTTATTTAAGTTTTATTGGCAAATTTCATATACATACTTTAGATGTACATATGTATGCATTCACAAATAACCTTGATATGTTTTGGAATTGTTTCGCTGGCAGATCAGTGAATGGCAGCATCTTAATATCAATTTGAAAGTATGAATATCTTGACATTTCCTGCCTGTTTAAATGTTCACACTAAGCATGTCATAATGGATTTTTGTTCTTCATTTGCTCTTCATCATTGAGCAAATTTTTCTTATATAAACTTTCAAGTATCAAATAATCGCTTTAGGCCTTGCGCAAATTCAATTTAAGTGAACAGATTGATTGTTCAAGAAGAGGCGAAACTAAGAAATAATTAATACAAATACATATAAATGTATGCAGTCTATCGAAATTTAATTCAAGTCAAAGTTTCGAATCGACATTCATTTGATCACGGATGCCGTAATTCGGGACCAGGTGTTAACACTAATATTTGTGAAGAAAGTGGTTTAAGATGCATTGAAAAGGCTAAACATGCATACTAATGGTAATACTTAAAAATGATATTCTAGAAATCAACTCAGCCATTTCTTAAGAATACACAAGAATAAGAATTTAAGGGTTAGATTATGAAAAAAATCCATCCAAATTCTTTGGGAATATAGGGGACAGAATGTGTTTGTTCAGAAATCAGCAAAACCCCATAAGACATTTTCGTGACAACATGAAATTAGTTTGGCGAAGCACACGTATATATCTATGTATGTAGATTAGGGTGATCAAAAAAAAGTAAAGTCGGAATTTTAATGCTCTCACCGCGTAGGATTGTTCTATACCGAAAAAAATTTAACCCCTGTTTTTTATTTTGAAATCAAAAATTTATTTAGAGGTCGCTCAAAGCGCTCAGAATTTGCGATGTATTTTATATGGGCGAAACACAAGTTTTCGTAGAAATGGTATGAAAATCTTGAAAATCAATATTTTCCGATCCGAAAATTTCGTTTCAGTTCAGTAGAGTTCCAGTAACAACACCCAATTGTTTATTTAACCATTTTATATTATTACCTATTTTTATAGGACCCATTAAACCTCAAATGGGCCCCTATTGGATTTTTTTAAGGTTTTTTGGACCAACCTAATGTTGTTATATACAAGTCAACCATTATCGTCGACTGGAACTCGGAAAGTGTTCTTGTTGTTTTTATGCATGCAGTAAATTTTTTCGATGAGCTTAGCAGATCTGCGAAAGCCTTTATGAGCTAAAGAATTTAGCTGCTCATTTGTTGAATTTACTTTTTTGTCTGGTATATTTTTTATATTGTTTGTACACTTGTTGATTTGTTGTTGTGGTGTTTCATTTAAGCGTGTCAGCATTAATTTAAAATAAAAATCGCGCTCAGCCACGCCAAAGTGTCATTATAAATTAGTTGAAAAGTAGAGGCATTGTGCGGCAGACGAATGTTAAATATTGTATAAATAAATGTATTCAAATGTTTTTATTTGCATACATACAGCTATGGCCAACGATTTAGCACCAAAATTCAAAATGATATATGTAGTTTAATTATGTATTTTTAATGATTTTCTTCCATATAAAACGCATTAACAAAATTTATTT
>NW_016189701.1:0-3889 GCF_001687245.7 Rhagoletis zephyria
AAAGAATCTGAACAAGTATCAATTATAACTACTCCTATTCTAACCTAACCAGAAAACATCACTCGCAATATTTCCAACGATTTCTCTTTCTTAACAAATAAAAGACAAAATCAGCTACCAAACAAATGTCAACTGTCAAGACCACAATTTGTCACTTTGTCACTTTAATTGAGCAAGAACACAAATGTCAACGTTCGTATAACAACAACACATTTTGAGACAAAAGAATTCCCAAAGCATTTGACAACTACTAATGATAATGCAGCAGATATTTAAGAGACACGATTCATGACGATGTAATTAAAGCCACAAACATTTATAGCATGCACGTACAGGAATTAGACATGGATGAAGTACAAAAACGGACACAAAAACAAATGGAGGAAGCAAATAGAAATGACGGAAGAGTATGCAATGAAATAAGAGACGACCATTTCAAATGAAAACCAAGTAGCAAAAGTCACGGCAAAGAAAGCGAAGATAATTTCTACTACACTGCGACTGCTTGAATTGCAAATATTTGATTAAGGTGCAATCACTGTGCTGTTAAAAGCAGTGTATGTAACCTGAAAAAATAAGGGAAACCAAAGTGAAACAAGTTGATGGTAAAGGTGAAGGGCAAACACAGGCAGGTGCGGTAAAAGATGTGTGTTTTCAAACAACAAGTGTGGTAGATTTTTAGTACTTTCTAAGCTCAGAACACACATGTAGAACAACTGAATGCGACTGGCAGTACATAGCCCAAGTAAGGTAAAAAAGAGTTTATATTTAGCATAGATAATGCAAACATTACGCGTTGGCTGCCTTGAAGTTGACCGAAATGTGATAGTAAAATTGCGCACATAAAAGAAGTGCTGAGACAGTAAAAACAAATGACTATTCAACGAAAATTCTGCATTGCAATGAAAATGTCGCTTCCGCATTGAATCATGGAACAACAGGCAGACGAACATAAAAGCATATAAAGGAAATAAAAGACAAAAACGTAGAGAATTTCCTATGCAGTAGTGACAACGATGGCAACTAAATAAAACCCATACAGAAGAGGGTGGCGGTCTGACGCAAAGACAAAGGCAACTAAACGCANGCACACATGTAGAACAACTGAATGCGACTGGCAGTACATAGCCCAAGTAAGGTAAAAAAGAGTTTACATTTAGCATAGATAATGCAAACATTACGCGTTGGCTGCCTTGAAGTTGACCGAAATGTGATAGTAAAAATGCGCACATAAAAGAAGTGCTGAGACAGTAAAAACAAATGACTATTCAACGAAAATTCTGCATTGCAATGAAAATGTCGCTTCCGCATTGAATCATGGAACAACAGCCAGACGAACATAAAAGCATATAAAGGAAATAAAAGACAAAAACGTAGACAATTTCCTATGCAGTAGTGACAGCGATGGCAACTAAATAAAAGCCATACGGAAGCGGGTGGCGGTCTGACGCAAAGACAAAGGCAACTAAACACTTTTAAATTACTAGCGGTGAGCGACCGAAGCGAAACGGGCGGATGGACGGTAGAACGGATAGATACTGCCGTCCCTAAATTGGAGCGCTATGCGTTGCGTTTTCCAATGTCAATGAGTGTCAGCGCGCGCTATCGCCAAATCAACGCGGCGTAATTCTTGACGTTTTCTCATTTCCTCTCGTTTTTATTCTCGTTTCCTCTTTTCACTTGTTGCCCTTTCTCTTTCTATCCATCTTCTGCATCCAACTTCAACACGTAGCGCCCTGCCAAAAGTGAAAATTCTATTGTACGGTCATGAAGACAGTTGTTTGGCGCTTGACGCGCCAATTTAGGGCAGACAGATAGACGGGTGGCTGACTTACGGGCTTTGAAAAGCATGAATGGTTGGATGGGCTAACAAGTGCAAAGAGAGTGTTACCTGCGCATGCTCGAAAATTATTGAATGTATAAACATACAAATGTAAATACATACTATACACCACAGATCCGGTGGTGGAAGGCCGATAGTTTTAGGTGCTTTAGTACTTGCTTGTAAGCAAATAAAAATAAACAAACAAGCGGCATATAGCATTCATCTGCNAGTAGCGCCCTGCCAAAAGTGAAAACTCTATTGTACGGTCATGAAGATTTTTGACAGTTGTTTGGCGCTTGACGCGCCAATTTAGGGAAGACAGATAGACGGGTGGCTGACTTGCGGGCTTTGAAAAGCATGAATGGTTGGATGGGCTGACAAGTGCAAAGAGAGTGTGTTACCTGCGCATGCTCGAAAATTATTGAATGTATAAACATACATATGTAAATACATACTATGACCACAGATCCGGTGGTGGAAGGCCGATAGTTTTAGGTGCTTTAGTACTTGCTTGTTGTAAGCAAATAAAAATAAACAAACAAGCGGCATATAGCATTCATCTGCTTTTGTTGTTGCACAATTGCCGGTTCTTTGGTTCTTAGCTGTTTACCGCATAGCGTATTGCAAACAATTATAATAAAAACACAGCGTCTTGTATTTGTAACTGTGCCAAGGAAACATAAATAGCAATACACCAACAATGAGAAGCAATTGAAAAGCAAGCACATTTTTTGAAGTTATGACAAAAGCAAAAAAAAAAATATTTGGGGGTTATGTGCATGCCGATTGGCATGCAAGTGAAGGAAAATTTGCAAGTATTTTTTTTTCTTTTTATTTCATTTATTTTCGCCAACACTGCGTGTCGTCGTCTACCTAAACNACAACAATGAGAAGCAATTGAAAAAGCAAGCACATTTTTTGAAGTTATGACAAAAGCAACAAAAATTATTTGGGGGTTATGTGCATGCCGCTTGGCATGCAAGTGAAGGAAAATTTGCAAGTATTTTTTTTTCGTTTTATTTCATTTATTTTCGCCAACACTGCGTGTCGTCGTCTACCTAAACGAAGAGAAAAGAAAATACGTATGCCATTAAACATGCATACTTTTGTACATACCTACATACACTAACAAGTGCTGCGTCAGTTGGCGTCTCTTCTGCCATTTAATGTCTTCCATCAGCGTATTGTCTTCTTTGAACAAACAAAAAGTCTGTAAATATGCAGCCATTTGCACTTAAGCGAAAATATCAAATTTCAATAATGACTACGTTGCCACTGCCATTTGGGTTGTCCAAAAATATGTAGGGTTCTCACTTGTGTAATTTGTAGTTGCACATATTGCTTGGTTCCTGCATTTTTTTTTGCTGCCAGCTGAAGTGCATTTCCTCAAGTATTTTGTTTTATCATTCACACCATTCTTTATTTTTTCTTCCTTTCCTCTATTTATTTAAGTGTTTTTTGTTAAGCCCTTTAAGATGACATTGTTTATGTGCCCTTCCATCTGTAGTCGTTATGCAATTTTTAGCTGGAGCAGTAATCATAACAAGTGGTTCAGAATATGAAATGCAGCTGCAGGAAGTATGCTGCAAATAGCTCTGCTTTTCCTGAAAGTCTACACAAGTATATCCGTTTGGAATATTTCAAATGTCATAATTCTTTCAAGCGTAGTAGACTACAGTCGAATTACTTTGGTGGTTTAAATTACCTTACATAAACCACAAGACGAACAAAGTTTTGATTTCTTATATTTCTGGACAACTTCTTAAGCAGTGGACCGGAATTGTTATAGAAAGTTGTAAATCAATCCCTTGTTTTTATGCTGACCACTTCCAGAAAGCCAGCTGGAAACTTACTAGAAGAGCATTTATTTTTCTACTTTAAGTAGGCCCTTTCCCACAATTATCTCGTTTGGACCATGATATATTTTATACTGCTACCGCATATTCATCACAGATTACCTTATTCGTGAATTGTGCAACTATCCCAAGCGCTATTTTAATCCTTTCAAAAAATGTGGTCGGGAACCCAACAGAGGTAACAATAAAAACAAAGATATCGATTTCC
>NW_016189702.1:0-3889 GCF_001687245.7 Rhagoletis zephyria
AAATATGTAAGCGAAAACATAAAACATTTCAAAAATCTGTGGCGAATTGGACAAAACGACCGGGTCAACAGCGGGGGTGCTAATAAGGAAGATATCGATTTGAAAGGAGAAAAAAAACTTCAAATAACTAGGAGATGGCCTTCTCGATAGGAAGGTAGCCCGTAAAATATACAACACAAATTACAACTACAACAACCGAAATATACAGAAATGGAAGAGGGGAAAAAACATGCATTGATGCAACACAACGATAGGCAAGCCAATAAAAACAAACGTAATACAAGAACAACAAAGATGTAATGGCAGCGCCAATTGGGCATCAGCAATGACAAGCATTTTGTCACCTTTACACAAAACGGACGGATGTCAAGGTGGAAACCGCTGTTACGTACAAAGTGGCCCTATCCGGCACAGTTCACCCATCACAGCAGTGGTTGGTGAGGTCAAAAGGAAGATGCGCACGGCGGGTGGCGACGGGTGCGGTTGTGTGAGTCGCCATGAATCGTAGACGACTCAAGCTATAGCACGAGCTACAAAGCTGCTTTAGGAAAAGCAACAACAAGAAGGTAACAACAACAACCAAGCAATTGCCTTAAGGAGCAGAAGACTCCTAACATACATATGTACATAGGTATGTACATATATACACATACCTACCTACATATATACTGGTATCAGCGCTCTGCACAAACGGTAATCAGATTCATTACGAAAATGAAATGATTTTTTGTGTAAATGAGCATTGAAATGCAATATGATTCCTAGGTATCCCACAACAACATTCATGAATCCTGCCATTTGAATACAAGACGGAACCCGGGTCACCCCGGCCCCCGCCAAAAGGTGTAGTCTGCGGTGGTCAGTATCAGTTAAACGCGAANAACATTCATGAATCCTGCCATTTGAATACAAGACGGAACCCGGGTCACCCCGGCCCCCGCCAAAAGGTGTAGTCTGCGGTGGTCAGTATCAGTTAAACGCGAAGGTGTTTCTTCCTTCTTCATTGATACGATTTACGGGTGTCCTTTCTGTGGAGTCCTTCGGACACGAAGCATGCTATTTGTTGTTGCTTAGTTTGTTTGCGGGACACTTTCCTGTAATTTGCTCTCGTAGCAGTGGGCGGTCCATTGTTCGGCGGCTCATTTGCCTCATCAGTGGAGCAAGCAACAATTTTCCAAATTTTGTATTTTACACTTTTTCATCGGGTTTTCATTGCATATTTATATATGCAATGTGTTTGTGTTGAAGTGCGCTTGTGTCAAGTCTCGGGGTTTCATTTGAATAGTTTTTCGTGTTGTGGTGTTGTTTTTCAGCCAATAAAAATTCATAGACTGCTCTTACCTTTCGATTTATCTATGAGTATTTTCTATTGTTTTTATTGTTGGTTGTGTACCCTTAACGAATAGTTGTGCTAATAGTTTAGCCAGCATTTCGAATGACATTTTAATGGCAACTCCTTAAAGGTGTTACACAGCTGGTATTTTATACCCACTGAGACGATTCCTTTGGACAGTCGATTCTACAGAAATTGTGGGCGATCCAACATAAATAGTAGCTTACTTGAAATGTTAAATAGTTGAACAAATAAATACAAATACTATTATTACTAGGCTTTCTAGTGTTTATGAAGAGAAACTCCTTTGCTTTCGGTTGGGAGTAAATGCAAATAGCGCTGAAAGGTATTTCTCTTCATTCCTTCGAATCAAAACTTGGCTCAGAACCAGTGTTGCCATTTTGGTGCTTTGGAGCTAGATTTAGCTCTTTTAATTTTTTATTTAGCTCCTAAAATTGGGATTTAGATCTTAGCTCTTCTTTAGCTCTTTTCAAAATTATCTAGCACTTTTTTAGCTTCAGAAAGTTAAGCAAGCAAATGGAAAATGGGAAAGTAAGTCGATTAGTTTCTACAATGCGCGCGGGAACACACAAACTATATCGGGCAGTAATTCGAGCTCCCATAAACTCAGACGGTGGTTTCTCTCTCAGGCGGTCATGGTAGAAAAGGAAAACCAAGCCTTAAGCGTTGATAAAACTACAAATTTAGAAGTGCAGGGGAAAAACATACACTTATATCTGCGGAAAAATACAGACTCCACCATAAACTCTTGGATCTAGGTTAAAGAATTCAAAAATTGATTAGAAGAAAACCCCCTTTCTGAACGCACGGATTTTGTTTTTTCTTTACTAATTTTACCTTTAAGGCCAGTATGCAGCTCTCAAGAAAAGGGTCAAGAATAAAATTGCGATTATTTCGTGTGTGTGTCCAAGGAATTTTGACATCTGATATTTCACCAGCCTGTTGTCTCAATCTTTCCTCAAGAAATAATGGGCCGGCCATATATTTTTCAGTTGTGATTTCCCATCGCTCCAAATCTGATTGATCAAAGAAAATACGCGTTCAACGGTAGCTGATGTGCCTGGTAAGCAGAGAACATATGATACGATTCTCACCCTGTGGTTGTACGGGACCTTCTTTTGGTCAAAATGTCGAAAGCATTCAACCCAGCGTTCATCGGTGTCTGTGTTATTTTCTTCCCACGATTGGATCTTCTCTGGGGTAACGAATTTTTCCAAATATGTGAACTGATCGAATAAATCAGTGTCAGATGATTCTATGTCAAAATGATTATTCTTTGCAATGCTCTTTGCGGTACTTTCGATAAACTCCCATTTTGATGGTTGATCAAGTGCACACCAGGCGAATATCATAATATGGTCGAATTGTTCAATCCATTTTTCAATGTATTCGATACATGATTCTAAGGAACAAATGAACAAAATCTTTAGAATCAAAATTAACTTTCGAACCGTAGAATTGAAGTGAGAGATTCTTTTTAGTTTTTATTAGTCAAAATTTGCATGTACGTATGTATGTTGGGCGCTCCTATCGATAAAATTTGCGTACAACAATATTTTTTCGATTCAATTTACGTACATTTTCGTGATTTTTTGGTTAGCTTCGGTACACGGTACATGGCAACAAATTTACGTACTGTACGTGTCATTGGCGTACAGTTGGTTACACTATGTATGGGGTTGTTTGTTAGGCGCTTAATTCAAAATCATTTCAAATCGTCGCCTGGGTAAAAGATTGTCGTAAGCGCCATTTTGACGATTTTTAGTTTTAGATGCAGTTATACATTTTGAAATAAGATCTTTCGATTGGTGCTATCAGTTTTTAGGTGTCTCCTTTAGTTTGCGAGATATTGACTACAATTTTTTCGATAATTTAGTAAAAATTTAGTTAGTGATGCAGTCATATTAAACTAATCAATATCTTAGAAATAGCGTTCTCCATTTTTTTCGAGATATTGAGTAAAAAGTGTCGTTAAATTAGTAGAAATTTTGATCACATTTTGTCGTATTTCATACAAAATGGCTGCCAAATTGTGGACAAATGACCCTTACGACAAAATTTTGCTAAAGAAAATCGTTCAAAAACTCAAAACTAATGAAATAATTTAAGAGTTTTGTGAACTAGTAACATTTTCAGAGACTTTGGAAAAAATTTATCTTCGCGTTTTTGAGAAATTGTATTCCAAACTTCAATCGCGATTTCCCACAACCTACCGAAATTAACATACGACAATCTTTTACCCAGGCGACGAAAGAGCTGCAAGAGTCTGAGGCTTGTTGACATGAATCCGCGACTTCAAAAAGCCCCACAAAAAGAAGTCTGGAGCGGTCAAATCAGGCGATCTTGCTGGCCAGTGCAAATCGCCAAAACGGGAGATTAGGCGCCCGGGAAATGCATCCTTCAGCATATCGGTTGTGGCACGTGCAGTGTGTGCCGTTGCACCGTCCTGTTNGAGCTGCAAGAGTCTGAGGCTTGTTGACATGAATCCGCGACTTCAAAAAGCCCCACAAAAAGAAGTCTGGAGCGGTCAAATCA
>NW_016189703.1:0-3115 GCF_001687245.7 Rhagoletis zephyria
CACCTTGTATCCGAGACCCCAGGGATTTCTGTTTATATCCTCACGCAGTGCTTTCCACTTTCTGTTCTTGCTGGCCTCGATTGCTCGTTTGACTTCTTTTCTATCAGCTTGGGATAGTTGTGCCTCTTCGATTGCAGCGCTTCTACGCCTGGCCCTGGTGTAAGTACGCCTCAGGTGGAGGCACGTTCGTCTTAGTTGAGCTATGTTTTCCGCCCACTAGCCATAGCCATACCATAAGTCACCGTTGTAAGGCGGTATATAGTGATGTCATCGGTTGGGGACTCTCTCCAAATAATGCGCTGAAAATCTCTATGCTCGGGTTTAACAAGTACCTGTCGAAACATCTTCTCAACATCGGCAGACAATGCGATGCGAAAGCGGCGAAAGCGAAATATTTTGTTAAGTAGCGGATCTTGTATTGTGGTTCCTACCAGCTGAACTTCGTTCAGGGAGACGCCGGTTGTAGTTCTCGCCGAGGCATTGAACACAAGGCGAAACTTCCCCATAACTGCATGATGCGGGATATAAAAGCCCGCTTCATTATCGTTCAATGCGTATGCGCGCTCTNCCATACCATAAGTCACCGTTGTAAGGCGATATATAGTGATGTCATCGGTTGGGGACTCTCTCCAAATAATGCGCTGAAAATCTCTATGCTCGGGTTTAACAAGTAATGTCGAAACATCTTCTCAACATCGGCAGACAATGCGATGCGAAAGCGGCGAAAGCGAAATATTATGTTAAGTAGTGGATCTTGTATTGTGGTTCCTACCAGCTGAACTTCGTTCTGGGAGACGCCGGTTGTAGTTCTCGCCGAGGCATTGAACACAAGGCGAAACTTCCCCATAACTGCATGATGCGGGATATAAAAGCCCGCTTCATTATCGTTCAATGCGTATGCGCGCTCTATATGGCCTAGGTCTGCATATTCGCGCATAAAAGCAATGTATTTCTCAAGGAATTCACTATTTGCTGCCAGTCGCCGCTCAAGAAGGTAAAACTGTCGTAATGCATGAGTATAAGAATCTCCCAAAGCCGGCGCATCAGGACGAAATGGTATGCATACAACGTAGCGTCCGTCAGGTGTGCGAGAGTGGGTGTTACAAAAAATTCGTTCGCATTCGTCATCTCCATCATATTCTAGGGAGGGCACTTCCTCTAACTTCCAAAAACTTCGGAGGAGTTCCTCCAAGTGTACGTCCTCATCGCATAGCTGCGTACTTAATGCGAGAGTTGGCAACGTTGAAGGNCTCAAGAAGGTAAAACTGTCGTAATGCATGAGTATAAGAATCTCCCAAAGCCGGCGCATCAGGACGAAATGGTATGCATACAACGTAGCGTCCGTCAGGTGTGCGAGAGTGGTTGTTACAAAAAATTCGTTCGCATTCGTCATCTCCATCATATTCTAGGGAGGGCACTTCCTCCAACTTCCAAAAATTTCGGAGGAGTTCCTCCAAGTGTACGTCTTCGTCGCATAGCTGCGTACTTAATGCGAGAGTTGGCAACGTTGAAGGTTGTGCTGCAGAAACTGGGCCAAATATGACCCACCCAAAAGCAGTGCGTTGAGCGTGCGGCTCACAAGGACCGCCAAATTTGAAGTCAGTTTCGACAACTTGACCCCATACGTCAGAACCAATTAGCACGTCGATATTACCGGGAACGCCGAATTGTGCATCCGCTAATTGTATGCTGGACAAGTGCTGCCACTGTGTCATGTCAATATACGTTGCGGGGATGACCGTAGTAATTGACGGAATGACAAGCGCAGTTATCTTCAGCGTAAAACTAGTATGGGCAGATTCTAATGTGAGCGAGACGCTACCACGAGCGATAAAGGATTAGCTAATTTATCTGTAACAATATTTACCTGCGATCCCGGGTCACAGAGCACGCGCGCGATGCGTCGAGTCGTNGGGAACGCCGAATTGTGCATCCGCTAATTGTATGCTGGACAAGTGCTGCCACTGTGTCATGTCAATATACGTTGCGGGGATGACCGTAGTAATTGACGGAATGACAAGCGCAGTTATCTTCAGCGTAAAACTAGTATGGGCAGATTCTAATATGAGCGAGGCGCTACCACGAGCGATAAAGGATTAGCTAATTTATCTGTAACAATATTTACCTGCAATCCCGGGTCACAGAGCACGCGCGCGATGCGTCGAGTCGTGGGTCACCGTATGCATAAACGCGTGATGTCGCTAATAAAACTGTGTGATTCGCATTGGTATGGCAGGTGACCGCCGAAGCTTCTAGGCAGATGGACTGATCCTTGTTGATGGGAACCGGTTGAGTGGTTGTCGCGGTCAGCCCTCCTGCGTTCGTAGATAAAGTTTCCCGACAAAGAAATGAGTTGTGCTTCCGATTGCAATGTCGGCAAAGACCCGAAGGGCACTGCTTAGCTGTATGTCCCAATTTTAGGCAATGGAAACAAAGCCTAGCGGCTTTAAGGGCATTTACACGTTCTTCGTGGTTCATTGCAAGAAAACGGGTGCACTTTGTAGTGCGATGCGGTCCTTGACAGTATGCGCATTTTCCTTCTTCTGCAGCTGCGACGTGGGATTTTACAGTACGTTGTAAACTAGTGCGCTGTTGCCCTCGAGATGTAGCGTCGGTCCTGCTGGGCCATGTGACAATGGCTGTGGAGAGGCTGTGAGCGCGTTGGCTCGAGAATGACAGTAGCTCATCTAACTTCGGAGTTTCGGTAGGCGAACAACTCATGTTCCATTCACGCTGGGTGACAGTTGGAAGTTTG
Organism: Rhagoletis zephyria; assembly: GCF_001687245.7. Classification (NCBI taxonomy): domain Eukaryota; kingdom Metazoa; phylum Arthropoda; class Insecta; order Diptera; family Tephritidae; genus Rhagoletis; species Rhagoletis zephyria. The sequence continues at coordinate 2,756 of NW_016189703.1, forward strand.
GAAACTATTATGGGAACAAGCATAGCATCCCACTCTACGACTGGTAGCCCCATCCNGTTGCCCTCGAGATGTAGCGTCGGTCCTGCTGGGCCATGTGACAATGGCTTTGGAGAGGCTGTGAGCGCGTTGGCTCGAAAATGACAGTAGCTCATCTAACTTCGGAATTTCGGTAGGCGAACAACTCATGTTCCATTCACGCTGGGTGACAGTTGGAAGCTTGGAAACTATTATGGGAACAAGCATAGCATCCCACTCTACGACTGGCAGCCCCATCACCCGTAACGAACGCAGTGACTCCTGCACTGTATCGACGATGGCCAATAATGCTTCTGATGAGTCCTCTGACGATGGCTTAATGTT
>NW_016189703.1:3383-3888 GCF_001687245.7 Rhagoletis zephyria
CCCGTAACGAACGCAGTGACTCCTGCACTGTATCGACGATGGCCAATAATGATTCTGATGAGTCCTCTGACGATGGCTTAATGTTTAGAAGACGGGACACATGTGTTTCGGCTAACTGCTTCTTATTGTCAAAGCGTTCCTTCAGAGCACTCCACAATTCGCCATAGCCGCCCGAGTATACACTTCCCACGATNTGATGAGTCCTCTGACGATGGCTTAATGTTTAGAAGACGGGACACATGTGCTTCGGCTAACTGCTTGTTATTGTCAAAGCGTTCCTTCAGAGCACTCCACAATTCGCCATAGCCGCCCGAGTATACACTTCCCACGATTGGCACTGCATGTGAGCTAACTGCCTGTCGCAACTTCCCCAATTTGTAGGCCTCAGGATACTCGGTGTTGTGCACTAGTAATTCAAATGCATCCTTAAACGCTAACCAGGTTTGCATCGTACCATCGAACGTTGGAATGGCGAGAGGCTCCAACCTAAACTCACATTCATGCG
>NW_016189704.1:0-3888 GCF_001687245.7 Rhagoletis zephyria
AAGTCGTACAGCGAGGGGACGCTGGACTGTGTCTTGGGAAGGGTGGCCGCATCGCTGGCCGGCACGCAGAGGGTGTGCACGCATTTGGTGACGAGGGAGTTGAGGCCGTCCAGGCGAGAGTACGTGGGGAAGTTCATTGAAGCCATCTCTGTTTGAAAATGAGCTAACCGTTGTCGGCGTTCTTTCTTTTTGGGCTGGCGGTGAAGAAGAAGGCGAAGGCGAAGAAGAACAAAGTGCGTTCGGGTGCGCTCGGCACCAGTTGTGTTGCTTATTATAACCACGGACTGACGACTGCAAAGAGCAGACGACTGGCACTGACTGACGGAGTGTCTGGAGCTGAAGCAGCGGCATCATATCATCAGTGCCAACAACAGAGAAAGAGTGAGAGTGAGAGAGAGAGAGAGTGAGTGGAAGCCAAGCGAAGAGTAACAGCGAGGGAGGGAAGGCGGCAGTGTGCTGTTCAGTGTGTGCTGCTGTCATGTCACACTGCATTCACGTGATCGCGGTGTGTGTGTGTGGAAAAATGATCAGTGGAAGAAGCAGAAGAACTAGACGAAGAAGAAGAGGCATCAGAAGGAGCAGAAGACACCGAAGAAAAGTGGTTGTCAGTATGCGGCAACTGGCGAGCTACAAATGGGAATGTACTTTTTAGTCTAGTGTACTTTTTTTCAACGGGTGTGACGACATTGCCGAACGATGTGACATCAGTGCGTCAGTAACTGGGCAGAGGGAGAGAGAGAGGCGAGAAGAGAAAGATCATCAAGTACATCTTTCGAAATGTCCACACTCGCAAAAAAACGGAGACAAATAACTCTACTCTTTACTCTTGAGGAGGACCACCACTGTGGAGTACCGGTACCAGTGTAGAGGTGGCTGCTCTCTTAAGCAAACGCACTGATGAACCGTACAGCGATGCAGCAGCAGCAGCAACAGTATCACTATCTGAAAAATCTGTAGCCATCAAAACAACCGGGTAAAAGTTATTGCATGCTAAAATGCAAAGTCGCACTTTTGGCAGTTTCTGGCAAACGCCAGACTCCACTCTCTCTCTCTCTCTCTCTCTGTCTTTTCAGTGTACATGTAGTGCACCACCACCACCACTAAACTGATCAACAGGATTGAGATCAGCAGAGAAACATCAACAAAGTGTTTGGGGACTGGTGCTGGTGTAGGCACTGGTGTTGAATCAGTGTCCCGATTGGCGGTGATTAGCAGTACTAGTGTTGGCGATGACGGATGCAGCCGACACACAGCCCGAACACATACCTCAGTCTTCAATTAGCACCAAAATACATCAACAGACTTTGGCCAGCAAGAAAAAGAGAGTGGAGAAANGCTGGTGGTGCTGTTGGGTATGGTGGCGATGACGGATGCAGCCGACACACAGCCCCCAACACATACCTCAGTCTTCAATTAGCACCAAAATACATCAACAGACTTTGGCCAGCAAGAAAAAGAGAGAAAGAGAGTGGAGAAAGCTTGGCGCCGTTGCCACGAGACAAGTGCGTGCATCACCTCCGCGCTCGCTCACGTTGATCATCAGTAGTAGTGTGTTTGCCTGCTGCTGCTGCTGGTGCTGTTGTTCCTGGCCTTCATGCTTCTGCTGGCTGGCAGCTCTGTTGCTGCCTCAGTCAGCTTTAGTACTTGTTCACTGGCTGCTGCTGTTGTGGTGGGCTTGCTTTGCTTTGCTTTCCTTTTAACTGACTAGTATCATTGATGCGAGAAAATGTTTAGGCTGCTGTGCCGGTGCTGGCCTTGGGGAACTACACACCGCTACCATCATCATCGAATCACCACCATCAACATCAGTGATCATGTGCACGTATGCTTGCGATAGCGGTGATGATCGCGTTTGGCAACACTTGTCAACTGGCGGTGATGGGAATGTTGATGATGATGTTGATGTTGATGTTGATGATGAATCAGAGTCAGTGTGTGTCCTGGCTGACTGCGATATTGTGTCCATCCGTCCATCCACAAATCCTTTAAGAGTGCCAACGAGATTGAGAAAGATTGTGAAAACATCAGTGTGTGTGTGTGTGTGACCACCAGCGTTTATTTTGTTGCACTTGCACATCCAGAGCGTTGCGTATGTACAAANGGAAAATTGTGAAAACATCAGTGTGTGTGACCACCAGCGTTTATTTGTTGCACTTGCACATCCAGAGCGTTGCGTATGTACAAAAATATCCATTTGGTAGGGAGTGGAGGTCAGTCTTTGGGAAATCTGGAGAAGGAGGATCTGGGAGGAGAGGAAAAAGAAGATGAGGATGAAAATGTGGGAATGTGGGCAAGTGGAAATGAGTGAGTGAGCGGGAATGGGTCAAGTGGTGAAAACAAAACAATGCAAAAGTGAACAAATCAGTGCTGCTTGCCACTGCCAGCAGCGGCAGTCTTTCGCTGGAGAAAGAGGCAGATCTCCTTGAAGGTAGGTCGCTGGTGCTCCTCCGCCGCCGTGCACTCCTCAATCAGCGAGGCAATCTCCGGGGTGCAGTGGGTGGGCACGGGCAGTCGAGGCGCCTCTGCCTCTGCTTCATTATCCTCTTCATGATCTCCCTCATCATCAGAGGCTTTCTCCTCCTCCTCTTCCTTTGCATCGAGGTAGGCGTACATGGCGGCGACCAGCTCCTCGTCGCCGTACTCCGCAAAGGGGCGCACCTTGCAGCCGGTCATCACCTCCCAGAGGGTGACGCCAAAGGCGTAGACGTCCCCAGGAAGACTGAAGAGCGGTCCCCGGCCGGCCACCGACGCCGGCGCCATCCACCGAATGGGCAGCCCGTCGACGTAGTCCGCCGCCCACTGCTCCTCATAGGCGGCCACATCAGTTAGCTTCACCGTCAGCGTCGCCTCGTAGATGATCACATTTCGGGCGGCTATGTCCCGGTGGGTTTGCTCTTGCTGCTGTTGCAGTTGCTGTGGAGCACTTCCTCCATTCACCGCCGGTAAGCTCGCCGCCTCGAGGTAGGCACCGGCGGCGGCAATCTCACCGGCAATGTACAGCAGCGTCTCGTAGCTGAAAAGGGGAAAAACAAATTAGACAAAGTTTTTTTTTGTTTTTGAGATCTTACCTGAGATAGTCCGTCTTCCTCAGGTAGTAGTGGAGGTCACAGTCGCCCGCCTCGGTGAGCGAGGCGTAGTAGGTGGGCGTCTCGATGACGCCAAAGAGGCGCGCAAAGCGGTCGCAGGCGAGCGATCTGGTGCGCGCCCAGCTCATCGCCGCCACAAACTCCGCCTTGAGGTTGAGGTCGTTGACGGTGCGCACCACTGCCAGCCGGCGAAGGCCCTTGGTGCCAGAGCCGGGCACATTGCAGAGGAGGACGTCGCCGAACTTGCACTTGCCCAGCGACTGCAGCACGCCCACCTCCGCCTCGGAGTAGACGCGAAGGCCGAGCGTTGAGGAGGAGGCGGTGGCCGTAGTCGCAGCTGTTGGATTTGAGCTTGAGTTATTACTCAAATGTCCACCATTCGTCCCACTGGTGTAGTAGTTGCTCGCTCTGTGGTGATTGTTTAGCGTTCGAGTTAGGCCAACACCGACACCTCGGCCAATGTCAAAGACGTTCAGTATCTGCTGCTGCTGCTGCTGCTGCNCCAGCGACTGCAGCACGCCCACCTCCGCCTCGGAGTAGACGCGAAGGCCGAGCGTTGAGGAGGAGGCGGTGGTCGTAGTCGCAGCTGTTGGATTTGAGCTTGAGTTGTTACTCAAATGTCCACCATTCGTCCCACTGGTGTAGTAGTTGCTCGCTCTGTGGTGATTGTTTAGCGTTCGAGTTAGCCCAACACCACCGCCACCTCGACCAATGTCAAAGACGTTCAGTATTTGCTGCTGCTGCTGCGGTCGACTTCCGTAGATGCTAAAGAAAGAGAGGAAGGAAAACGATTAGTCAACCC
>NW_016189705.1:0-3888 GCF_001687245.7 Rhagoletis zephyria
GTTCGACCACTAACACCGTGACACGAGATTTTTATATATTAGATATAGACTAATGTACCAGTACTACGTATTTAAACTTAAGTAAAAAATAAAACATGATATTCAAGAATATACTAAACTATTTAGCTCAAATTTTTTTATGAACTTCGTGAAAGGCAATATTTAATCTTTTATTACTAAGACCTGAAACCCAACTTTATTTCTAAGACATTGAAGGACCTTAATCTATTCATAGCTGTGGGCTGTGAGTAGTGGGCTTTGAGTAAAATAGTATTCTTTAAGATATAGTCGAGCCTTCCGCAATATCTGTCTAAGGGCTTTATTAATGATAATCGCAAACGCGAGTATAACTGGAAATGTGCGCCGTACATGGTGAAAGGCACTAAATGCTTTCCGTTCTTTAAAAGTAATGCTTTTTTAACCCTTTCAGTACAAAAATAAAAAGCTGAATCTAATAAATTCAAAAATATGAATACTTACTAACTTTATATGGTTCCTTTTATGAAGTCAAAATACATTTCAATACTATGAATAAAACCTCCAATTGTTTTCGAATCTCAATTCCACTGAAAATTTGTTAATACTTTTTCAATAGATTACAGTGATCACTATCTATTTTTCTGACACTTTTTACTTTTGTGAAAAACACGGCCAACTACAACCAGAAAATTTAAATAAATAAACACGGTAAAGAAGAATTAAATAATAATATCAAACAACCTCCTTTCAACGAAAAAACCGCCTGTTTACGCTTCGGGTATTAATGAGACACAGAGCTTTTGCTTAGTATACTTTTAGTATGTATCATAAGTTTATTTACAATAATATTCGTAGTTCACAAACTGCCTTGCCTTAAAAAGCCTTACTTATAAAGCTAACGTTTGAGCTGTCTGTTGCTGCTTGCCAGTATTGCCACTTCAATCGAAATTTTCCCTAGGGAAATGCTAGCCCGAGTACATAAGCTCATGTCTTCAACACCGCCTATAGCACAAACAAATTTTCCAATATATCAATCGCTGAATTATACATAGAATATAGATACGTTGAGCATATCTATAGGGAATATTTAAGCGCTTATATTTTAGCACCTACTTAACCGATTTCAATTCTGACAATTTGGATAACCTGTGGAGCTTGCACTTTAAGCTGATATATAACTCGATTCTGTAGCTACTCCAGATCGCCCTAAATAAGTCGTATGACCGAGCAATTACATATAGATATTTTGATTTCTTGTGTGCTAGGGTAATTTGAAATTTTGATTCGAACAAAATTATTTTGAAAAGCCAAGGAAGAGAGATGAACGTTATTGATAATTTTATTTCGGTCAATGTTTGTGAATAGAGTATGTATCTCTAATTTTATGCGCAGTAGTTCCTCATTAATGCAAAATCAATGAACTGCTCACGTCATCAAAGTCAAAAAAGAAAGAAAGGACTTGGCAGCCAGTCCAACACTACTTTGGTGGGTAATCCAGGTGCTGAGAGCTTTTTTCACAGTTACCTCTGTACCTCTTTGCCAGCAATGAAGTTATGTTTGGAAAATTTTAAGCAAATATAACAAAGCCGAAGTAAAGCCCCGTGCTCATCACCCTACGTATATGTACATTAGGATGGTCCAGAAACAGTACAGTCGGAATTGTAATGCTCTCACCTAGGTTTGTTCTATATCGAAAAAAGTATACCCCTATTTTTTTATTTTGAAATCAAAAAATATGTAGTGGTCGCTCACAGCGCCCAAAGTTTTCCATGTATTTTTATATGGGTAAAAAACAACTTTTCGTGTAAATGGTATGGAATTCTTGAAAATCCATATTTTTCGATCGGAAAACTCTGGTTATCTTCAGGAGACTTTCAATAATAATACCCAATTGTTTATTTAACTATGCTGCAGAGAAACAGAGCTATCCCATAGAAAAATATTGATTTTTAAGAATTCTAGTCGTAACGACGTCGTCACCGACTCGTTCTGGTGAACAATTTGTTCAACTCGCCGCAGTAGATATATGCAAGATCTTTAAAACTAAGGTGGCCAATAAATTGCATTTTATCACATTAATTCTCCAAACATTATAAATGCACTTTTGTTAAAACTAAGACACCTACATATGTATTTCAATTATTATTCATGTTTTTTTCGTACATTTTCTACTAAATTTAAAAGACTTATTAATCACAAATTTTATTTTTTATATTTATTATTATATATATATTATTTGTATGTGAAAAATATTATGAATACTGAAAAAAATATGTATTTAGGTGGCTTGATTTTCTGAGCACATTGTGGATTCCATATTCTCTCATGATAAAAAATAATAATAATAAAAACGATTTACTATCCAAATGAATGAATTTTATTTATGCTTATATATATACAAATTTGGGCGTGGAACTTGTCCAACCTAGACCGAAGGTTCCTCAAAAAACTTGTAGATTCGAAGAAACGGATTCATTTCGAGTTCACCAAAACGACTTCACCAGGGCGACGTCGTAACGGCTTCACCAAGGCAAAATCGTAACGACGTCGTTTCGAGCTCACCAACGTCGTCTTCGCCCTGTGGCAAATTGGGTAGCTTTGGGGTTGCGTTGGCGTTGGCATTGTTTTGACAGCAGCGCGAGTAACGCCAGTGCTTGCTGCAATTAACGCTTGGCAGCGGATACTTTGGCTACTAAATTAACATACTAAAGACAGATAAATTAAGACTTCATATCAATAATTGCGTGAAAAACATTATTTATTGCGCGCACTTGATAAAAAAGGAAAAATATTTCACACACTCCATTCGTGAAAGGGCTATAGTCGGTAAACAAAGGTAGACAAAAGGTAAACAACAAAGAAGCAGAAATATAATGTTAGATAAAATTAGTAAATAAATGAGAATATAAAAAATTAATTATTTTATTTTTTTTTTGATAGTTTATGTCACAAAGTTGTTAGCTACATATTGTCGTCTTAAACAACCTTCTGCGTTTCGGGGCAACCATCCCCCCTGACAGAGCATCAAAGGACAGTGGATGAGCCTTTTTTGCTATATTTTAAGAAACGAACACAGAATTGTCCTTTTCAACTAACTGTTCAGAAGTATCGGTGTCGCTGTATGCGAAAAGTGCGCCTTTAGTTGAGCTCTGCAACAACCAAGAATTTTGGCACCATACACATTTATTCTTTTGATTAAAACTCTTAATCTACCACAAATATATGTTTTACCTTTGTTTGTAAATAGTCCGTATTTGGAAGAGAAATAGAGGCACTTCAAAAATTTCACACAAAAGTGTAACAATTCCCTCTCTGCAATGAAAAATTTTTCGCGGAGAAAAAGGCTTAACCGACACTGCGGGCACAAAAAATGTCAACAGAGTACAATTAGGCACACAAGCAAAAATTGTTTTCGCTATAACTTACAAAGTTACGGTACTTCGTAGGACCTAGAAATTTTGAAGCTGGTGCATATGGCGGTAGGTAATCGATGGCAGAATAAGACGTTCCCGCTATCTATTAAATTTCGCAAAAAAGTTCTCGAATACCCTAATGTGCATACATATGTATTTGCACCCGAGCATTTGTGAATATTGAGTGCATTCACTGCTCAGTGTACTAGTCACCCATTTTTGATGCTGGTTCGTGCGTGTATGAGCATGTATGCATATGCATTCACTCTATTTACATTGCATACATCAAGGCGCGGCCAAGTGTGTGTTGCAAGCTCATGTTCGCATACATTTGCATTTAAAAGCCAAATAAAAACAGTAAAATAAGCTAAGCAAAAGCATTCGCATCCACAGAAGGCCGGCTAAGTGAACTGTGCGGGGGAAAAAGGAAGGCAAAAATTGCAGAAAATGTAGAAAAGTAATAAAAGCAGAAGTGATATGCGAACGCCAGCAAATA
>NW_016189706.1:0-3888 GCF_001687245.7 Rhagoletis zephyria
TCATCTTCATCTTCATCTTCATATTCATCTTCATCTTCATCTTCATATTAACACTGTAATATGATTAAATGCCCATCTCCTTATAGAAAAATTGTTTTTCTCAAACAACTTTCTTGCCCTTGCTTGACACCCAATATGCAGAAGAGTGGATTTTGTTTGATCTTTATCGCTTCGCTCTCTTCGATTGCACACAAATTCTTACAAGAATAAACTATTTTCCCACCGCAACTAATATTTCATAATTAAATTTTTATTTATCGCAATTGCCATGTGGAATATTGTCGCCATAGCCAAGCCAACCATTTGGTGCAACTGATTATTGGACTCACCCCTACTAATTGCTTTACAAATATGCACATCTCGTTTTGCGAATGTACAAATTTACTTTCAACAACCATTCAATTAGTTCACTCAAAATATGTGTAGCATTTAAATGTTAAAGTAAGCATTATATGATTTCCCCTTATTGAAATTAATAGTGAACCAGTGCGACAACAACTGCGATTAGACCAATCGAGCGGTCGTTGGGGCAACCACATTTGAGGTAGCTGATGGAGCTGGAATAGGACTCCCGCTAGGCAATGTCATTGGCAATTGTCAAAACGTAATATCAGAGGCCGTAAGGTTGACTACTTTATAGGCAACGCACTCGGTTTAGCAGCTGTGGCGCTGTGTGGACGCGCTTCGCATACTTTTACGTTACGTATGTACGCACTAAACCATAAACGCGTACAAATCACCAACGCACTTCACAGTCAAATCGCATCAAAACAACGCACATACAAAGGAGCCCAGGAACAACGACACAGCCACTATTTACAACACACGTACATGCATACATACTATGTATGTATGTATTACTTGATCGCGAATAGTCTTTTTCCATGTTCATGGCCGTGACAGGAAGACCATTCGAGATTGTCGCTTTGAGCGTTTTATGGGTGAAAATGTTTCCTTATGATTTTTTAAACGTAGTTGCATTCAAGTAGACATGGAACAAATTAAAGACGGTTTTATGGGGCATACCTACGGTGACCAGCCGTCTTGTTTTTTTGCAGCACCGTACAACAGTCTGTCCTGCATAGTTTTTCAAAACAGAAAAACCTCAAATTTACTGATTTTTTCAAAGTGTCCTGGCTTTGTCGCGCATTTTATTCGATATTTTACAATAAACAACGGAAGCCATAACAACGGAACATATAAGCAGTGTCGATAACTAACTGATAACTACATGAGGATGAGGCTGCTTTTGAAGCTTCAACAAGTCAATGCGTTCTAAATTTTGTGCGGCCATAGACAATTAATTTTTTTTTTAATTGTCCTGCATTTTCAGTTCATTTTTATGGTCACCGTAGGCATACAAAGAGTCGTTGCATGCCACTTGCTCCGCGTCGTTTCACATCTGCAATCGTCTGTGTTCTACTTCTGTTTGTTGCCTTTACGTCATTTAAACCAAAGAACTCTGCACTTCGGTTAATTTTCTGTTGATTGAGCAAAATAGGCTTTATTATTTTTTGATCGACCTTAGCTTAGTTTTAGTCCATTAGTCTACTCTTTGTGAATTTATATGGTAACTAATGTTAAATTTAAATACAGAAGAACATATTTATTTTTCTCACACTATTCCAAATGTTTCCCCATCACAAATTTTTATTTATGCTATAACTAAAACCATATAAATAAATTTAGCAAACTTTTACAAAAATCACAAAAATTAGTCAAACTTCACAAAAATTTCGAAGTTTTTGAAAAAAAAAAATCTAAAAGTCAACGGTAATTTTTAGCTATTTGAAACTTGCACTTCATTGCACTGAAATTGAACGGGCTACAAAACTGCATATCGGGAAATTCTCATTAAAAATTATAAAATTTTGGTGAACATTTTTTGAAACTTGATTAATTTTTGCGAATTTTGTACAAAGTTGTATGGGTTTTGTTATGGACGGAGCTATATCTAAAATAAAAATTTATTACAAAATGTACGATGGAAAACAATTTGAATATGTATTGTGAAACTAAAATACAAATACTTTTGTGGGTCACTGTATGTAAGTGAAATTTTTTTTTGTCATCACTCTTTATCGTAAGCTTCCTGTGCTTCCTCTTCCTCACGTCTGGCTCAATAACCGCCTAAGCAATTTTGGGCGATTCACGTAAAACATTGTGGAAAAGCAACAATAAGTTTTTCATAAAAAACGGCCTCAAGCTCAATAAAAATTTTTGGGTATAATTTTTTTTAGAAATCAAAATTCAACCTTATTAAAAAAATAAATAAAATACCTTAATACGGGTGCCAAATGGGGGAACTGTAAGTAAACATTACGCCTTTAATATTTTTGAAAACTTTACCGCCTGCTCAAAATTTTAAATTTACTTAATTATTAAAGCTGCGTTTCACCAGATTTATTTAAATGGAAATAAATTTCAATTAATTTTTTTATTTCATTCTCAATAAATTTATCCATCCGCTTTTTATTCATGTGAGTTAAAATATGGCAGCACCGTGCTAAAAGTCGTAGTAAAGGAAGGCTGATATACAAGTAAATATCAGATATACCATATTATGAACTGAAAATAGAAAATTCCCGGAAACATATAACATCTCTGAATTTGGTTTTTCTGATATAAATTGTATTTAAGTGGAGAGCGTAGATCAAAGCTAAAAACAAATTAAAATTCATTGGTGAAACTGAGAATTCGAAAATTAAAATAATTAGCACTTAAATTAAACTGATGAAACGCTGCCTAAGTAAATTCACAGCTTTTGATATACAAAGGTGACTACTGTAAAAAGTTTTAGTAAGCTTAATTTTTTTATTTATATTTAAATTCGCTCGGAAGCTTGAAAGCCTTTTCATACCCATTTCAATTGATATCCATCCTTTGAAAATTCACCTAACTTATAAAATAATTTGAATGCAGCTGATAAAATACGTGCCAACCTTCCTAAATATATTTCAGAAATAAAATCCTTTCAACCCCATTACGACTGACATATTTAATTCATTTGACTTTTTAAATAATTATAATATTTGAACAAAGTATTTTCGCCCTAAAATATTCTTAAATATTATTCCTCTTACATTGCAATACATATTTTAATTAACTGATGAATTAAGTTGAGTTTTATTTTTCAAACATGTGGCAACCCCGCTAACTATAGTTCAGAAATAAAGATTTTTCAAACCCTTTCGACTGATATTTTAATAATTCATTTGACTTTTTTAATAATTTGAAATACATTTTTACACAGGTGGCAACCCTCTGCTAACACCTTAAAAATAAACTTAATGTTTATACCAAAGACCTCTTAACACTCTTTCGTTTGACTTCCATATTTTGACATTTCATATAACTTTTTGAAAAGTTAACTAAATTCGACATTTGGAGCAGGTGGCAACCCACATCAAAATATTTTTAAACTGATACCTTCTGAGCACCCTTTCGTTTGGCATCCATATGTTGAAACATTTTTTTTTTTAATTAATTTCCTTACTTCAAATTTAATTTGATTTTTTAAAGATATATGTATGTAAACTATCCTTATGGCTTTGAGTAGCCTGTGTTTTGTTTTGCTGCCTTACTCTATAAGGAAAAATTTTGGTACACATAAGCACGTTCACGTTCTAATTTCTATATCGGAACTTCATTTAAACTATGCTTCTTAATCACAATTTTTTCCTAAAATGCATTTTTTTCTGTACAGGGAGGGCAAGAAATTTAGTAGTTACTCTATCTTAGAAAATTCCCACAATTACGTTTTATTAAAGCCCGAATGTGTTTGGAGGCTATGCTAATAAGCTTCATGCATATCAGTCAATGATGCATAAATCCCAAAAGCAAAGATAAAGAGCAATAATCAAATGCGTGAGGGCTAAGCGCCATTTA
>NW_016189707.1:0-3887 GCF_001687245.7 Rhagoletis zephyria
GCAAAAAGCTAACTACACATGTGTTATCCTTTTTATTTTATTTTTCCTCTACATCATTTTACCATTTACAAAACACCTTTACACCTTCACTTTCCCACGCACTAATAACGATTCAATATTTATATTATGCTTTGCCTTAAATAAGATTTATTTTCCTTTCTAGTTTACGATGCGTATTTCATACATATTTATGTAAATATGTATGTACTTATACACTAGGATGCCTCACGCATAAAAAAAGTTGATGTTGGCTTCCCCCAAGTGTATCATCAATTCGATACTTTTATGGTTTTCACTGAGATAATTTATTTCAATTTGTTCTCATTTGCGTGGTAGACCGCGTTGATATACTCTGAAAAGCTCAGTTTTTCCTAAAGGAAATTTAAAACTACAGCTCTGATTTTATGGCAAAATATAGGCCTAAAAATACGCACCTATTAACACATCTTACTTATAGTTGGGATGATACATATCTTTAGGCTTATTGTTTAGCATAAGACGCCGAGCTATATTTGTAACACAAAACCGTATCTCCAGGGAGGGATTATCAACTTTTTTTTATATGGAACGTGAGGCAGTTTAATGTACATACCTACTTATATGTAGTAGGTATAAAGAAACAAGAAATTCACTATTAAATGTTGGTAGATGTGTGTGTTCATGTAGCAAAATGCCCTACTCATGTTTGCGTGTTACATATCGGCAGCAAATCGAATTTGCACCAGGCACTTAACGCTTTTACAGCGTCTCTGCTTCCTTAAGGCGTTTCTTTACACACACATTCACAGATACACATACATAAGCATAGGGATACAAACGGTTAATATACTACATGCTTTATTTTCCTTTTAACGTTGCCACTTTTGTACTACGATTCGCGCACCTTTGCTGGAAAATTTTAAATATTCATGCATATTAAATCACAGCGGCAACGGAAATGACGTTTGTTTTTAAGGCAAATAGAAACAAACTATTATTTGTTATTTAAGTGAGTGTGAACATTGCCATTTTCAACAGCTCAATCAGCAGCTCGTATGTAGAAATAATTGCTTAGTTATACGAAAATTTAAAAAAAATACTATTTGAACTTAAATTTCCTGATTTTATTTTTAGATATTTATCTTATATATAAAGAAAATTTGCAAAAGTTATGTAGCACACTTACTCAAAAGAAAAAACTTCCACATATGAGAAAAGACAACAACAAATAAAATTTCCACATATAAGTAAAGACAACAACAAATAGAATAATTGTTTTTCTGATCCTTTTGCTATTAGCTCCGGATGATTTATGAAATACTAGCGAAAACCCGCCCGTTCCGCTGGTCGTCTTTAAAAAAATCTAGATTAATTAATTAATTAAGCCGAAAAATACTGTGTGTTTTTTATAAAAATTCTCGCGCATGAATAGTAATGAAAGAAGTTTTGAATAGTAGTAGCAATTAAAAAACGTTTGATGTGATTTACTTTATTACTTTTTTTTATTGTAATGCTCTTTGGTATACAATATTCTTCGTTTTTCCATGCGTTGTTGAATAAATGAACAATACCTATGGCTTACCAACTCTTGAGCATGAAACATAAAGTTGGCCATGAGAAAAACATGGGTATTCTAAATCAATACCACAAATTGATAAAGTTTGGCCTTGTGACTTATTGACGTTTGAATTCAAACGGCATATCCGATGGTATCATTGGTATTCGCGTGGTTTTCTCTGGAGAAAAAATACTCACTTGTTGTTTGCTTGAAAATCAGATCAGAAAGAAAGTTTGAGCGCGTCGTTGTTCCGTTCTGCATTTGCATAGATGCGCTCCCCTTTACACATAAACAACAACATCAATCGTATGATACATACACTTCGTCGTGTACGAAAAAGCGGAGAAGGAGAAGAGAACTGTTCTATTCTCCTTCGCTTTAACCCAGCTATGTGTTCAGGTGCAAATGACTTTTTTGCGTGAAGTCTGATATAAAATAACTTCTATTTACTCTTCTTAAATTTATATAAACTTTTCCAGGCGAAGTAAAAAAACTAACATATATTTGCTTCAACCGTATATTTGTGAGTACACAGGTAATACGTAAATATATGAATGATATAGGTAATATCTCATATTAGCATAACCTTTCTGCAAAAAATTAAGGAAACGATCACCAATCACGCCGGTAATGATACAATGAATTTTTCACTATAACTGACTTCAGATTAACGTTTATATAATAAGCGTATATGTAACATTTTACAATTTTTTTAGAATTTTTTTTTTATTTTTAATAATAAGTGGTCTTCCTCTTCCTCCTCCTCTTCCTCTTCCTGTCTTCCTTTCCTCTTCCATCTCCAGTCCTCTTCCTTCTTTTCCCGAAGCGTAATTCTTCACTAGCTTCTCATTCCCTTCCTCTGTACCTTCTTCACATCGGTATCCTTGGTCCCTTTTCGGCTATCTCAGTGCATCAGAGATCTAAAAAATACTCTGTATTAAAGCACTCATCAGTAGCTTTGATTTGATACCCACAATGTAAAAACACATCCTAGGGTTACCCGGGTCCTCGTGCAGCGCCACCTGGTGGCGAGTGGAATCAATAAGCATATTATACTAACCTTCTCCGTGGAAAAATATATATATATACCAAATTTCATAATAATCGGCCCAGACACACACGACCAAAATGTATTCAATTCTAATGAATGCTATGTGCGGTACAAAAAATACGTGCGGCAAATAGCAAAAACACACTCACTTAACCGACGCACCGCACACACACGCGTTATCGGATTTCAACCAAACTTCACAGAAACCTTTGCCAAAGCAACACCAACAATGTGTGAAACTTTCATTGTGTTCCTTACACGCGTTGCTGAGATTACCACGGACAACGGCACACTTTTTTTCGGCTTAATTTTTATATATATAGATAGAAGATATATATTACAATTTGGATACCAATTTACAATTTGGATATGCGGTTTAAGGTAGCTTCATGGAAATTTTTTTTTGAAGAGGGTTGCCATATGTTTGAAAAAATTAATTAATATGATAAATGAAATGTCGCAATTTTTTTTTAAAGAGAGTTGATACCTGTTTGAAAATTTGAATTTAATTAAATTGATCAGATATATTAGATATTACCGTTTTGGTATTAACCCTAGCTCAAACAACCAAATTAATTAACTTTGTAGTCTAACCGGGGTACCTGGGTACCCACTTACGGAATTATATCTAAAAGTCGGCTGTAACTTAGTATAATCCTGGGTATTAGATGTATTTTTATTGATTTATTTATTTTTAAGGAAGATCTTTTTGTACAAATCGAATGATAGTATTATATACAAGGACCTTTGTAATACAAGGTCCGGTATAATNGGAATTATATCTAAAAGTCGGCTGTAACTTAGTATAATCCTGGGTATTAGATGTATTTTTATTGATTTATTTATTTTTAAGGAAGATCTTTTTGTACAAATCGAATGATAGTATTATATACAAGGACCTTTGTAATACAAGGTCCGGTATAATCTGTAATGAGCCAGATCGTATACTTCTGAGTTCCTAGAAGACTGGCTTTTGGCAAAGAAAATTTTTATAAAAAAAAAATATTTTTTTTTCCATTTTGGAAAAAAATTGTCCTGGTTGCAAAAATGGTTAAGCCCGCTTTAAAATTATATCAATTTTTTCTCATATTGGTAAGAATTGGTTTTAAAATTCTGAAGAAAAAAAATTTGGCTTTTTCGAGAAAACCAACCTTTTTTTTCTTTTTAGAAAATTGGCCCATTTTGTTATATTTAAAGGTTTTTGCAAATTTCTGTTCTAGATATAAGAATCAGGAAAACAAAATTATTTATCTTAGTTAGAAAAAATATTTTAGGCAAAACAAAATCTGTTTATCGTTT
>NW_016189708.1:0-3887 GCF_001687245.7 Rhagoletis zephyria
CTTTAATTTTTTTGAGAGCCTTTACAAATAAAAAAATTTCGGCATATGTTAGGACTGCCTGACGTCCCGGTTTTCCCGGACATGTCCCGGTTTTAGACTATTTGTCCCGGNAGCGACGAGATGTACGAGCATTTTTTCTTAAGAGCTGCATAATTATTTAAGAAATTTTTTATAAAATTTATTTTCAATTTATTGTGCGTAATTTTATATGAATCTTTAATTTTTTTGAGAGCCTTTACAAATAAAAAAATTTCGGCATATGTTAGGACTGCCTGACGTCCCGGTTTTCCCGGACATGTCCCGGTTTTAGACTATTTGTCCCGGTGTCCCGGTCCAACCTTAAAATGTCCCGGGATTGGTTTAAGTGTCCCGGTTTTCGATTTGATTGCACAAATTTTGCGTAAAAATGACTACACTGTGAGATAAAACGCGTTGTAATATTAAGAAAAACTTTATGAATTTACTGGGGGAAATAACGCATAGTAAACCTTAATATTTTTTATTTGATTATCGTTTTAAAATGTTCGTATTTAACAACAATACTTTCATACCACGCACACGTGGTGTTGAATCAAACTGAACATTTGAATGCACATTTACATGTCTGGCTGTAGCTGAGTGCACGAAGATGCTTGCCACAATTTGCTAATTTCCAGAGCGTCAGGGTTCAAATCCCATTACAGACAGCATGGAATTTAAATANTGCACGAAGATGCTTGCCACAATTTGTTAATTTCCAGAGCGTCAGGGTTCAAATCCCATTACAGGCCGCATGGAATTTAAGTTTTTTTTTTAACCTCGTTTTAATATTGGCGTATTTCAATTGAATAATTCTATACTAAATACTAAAATTTGTATACTTAAATTTATTACGAGTTGGGTTGGTGCTCTTTCATATGCGACTTTTTTTTTAATTTGGCACGTTTTGCACAAGCAATAGTTGATGATTAATATAAGTATGTACCTAAATACGTTAAAATGATTTGCACAGAGTTTCACAATTATATTAAGCAAAAGCCAGAAGTTTTGAAACAAGTTCACAGCAACGAAACAAATGACTGATATTTTAATGTTACCTTGTATTTATTATTTTTTTCTTTCGTGAAACCTAGATTACTTATAAGTACCGTGCCGTACAAAATTATTGGCTCGTAGACTCTTTCATCTGATCACAATTTCTAATCGGATCTTTAAGAAAAATTTTGAAAATGTAGCTTTTGAGCCAATTAGTAAAGTGCAAGTCTGAAGTTACCAGAAAATGTCGTTGATTCTTTGCAATTATTTATTTTTTGCTGACAGTGTCTCCCACATACAGTAGCGGCTCGATAATCCGGACAATTAGTGCCAAGGTATTGACCGGATTATCGAGTCGTCCGGATTACCGAGACCCTACTTAAAAATGAATAAAAATAGCCAAGTTTTCATTTATATTTCATTTCCGAAGATTTTTTTTTCATATAATTCATTAAACAAACAAAAAGCTGAGAATTTCTTTTTTTTAAAACATGCCAATAACGTTAAACTTGAACAAAAGTAGTGCACTTCTTATTGTTTCGAAATAAACCTATCAAGTGTAACTTGTTTAATTGCATTGGTTTTATTTTCCATTGCGATTTCTCTTTGTTTTTGCAGTTTTATTACATCCATAGCAGAAAAATTATTTTCTTCTGCATACTTAATACATAAATTAAATGACGATACTGCTTCTGAATGTGTTACTTTCTGTTCAACCTCAAGACATTCGCTTTCCTCTGCATTTTCATTATGTTCTTCCCCACTGTCATAATTAACCTCAACAACGTCGTCGTCTATCCACTCATTCACTTCTCGCTGTACGTAAACATCTGGTGCTATATTCACTAACAAACCTACCAAATCATCTACGCGTTCAGCATAATTTTCTTGTAGCACGCTAAGTGGTAAGTCATCTTCAGAGTCCCACTCCTCACTGTATAAAAGTTTATTCCAACATTTTTGCAATACGCTGGATTTTACTGAGTCCCATGAGCTAGCTATTAGCAAGGCGGCATCTTTAAGAGTAAACTTTTTTAAACAATCCGTGAGATCATTTTCCATTTTATACAAAATATGGGATAGAAAACTTCTGCGATAATTCATTTTAAAAAAGCGAATTCCATTTTGATCCATCGGTTGTAAAAGCGCGGTACAATTTGGAGGTAAGAACATAACATGGAAATTTTCGCTAATGCTTACTAGCTGAGGGGAATGACACGTTGCATTATCTAATAATAAGAGTGCTTTTTTAGGCAAGTTCTTTTTTTCTAAGTACGACTTTACTTCAGGTATAAAGGAATAAGTAAACCATCTCTTGCAGAGCATGTCCGTCATCCAAGCGTTTTTGCTGTGGGTGTACTCAACAAGCAAGTTCTCTCCTCTAAACGAACGTGGGTTTTGGGCCTTGCCTATAATAAGTGGTTTAAGCTTATGTTCACCAGTGGCATTGCAGCACAACAGGACGGTTATTCTCTCTTTTCCCACTTTTCTTGCGGGAGCAGATTTTTCAGCTCGCAAAGCTAAAGTTTTATCAGGAAGTTTTCGCCAAAACAATGCTGTTTCATCGGCATTGTACAATTGGCAGTGTTCCAAGTTAAGTTCCAATACTTTGTCTTTGAATGCATTAACAAATGGCTTGACAGCGCTTTCGTTATTGCTCAGCTTTTCTCCCGAAATTGTCAACCGTTTGATACCAAATCGGGATTGAAAATTATACAGCCAACCTTTACTTGCAAAAAAAGTCGCAGTTTCGCCATAAATTTCGTGAACTATGCCGAAGGCTTCATACCTTTCATGAACATCTGCAAATTTTACTTTGACAGATTACTGCTTTTGAATACATGTGCATACCAGCGTTGCCATTTTAGCCGTTTTCCGGCTAGATTTAGCCGGTTTTGATAGCAACTAGCCGGAGAAAATTCGATCTAGCCGGCAGCCGATTTGTTAGCCGGTTTGTAAAAAAAAGTTAGCCGTTTTTAGCCGATTTTACTATTTGCCTAATTTTCAGGTGCAAAAAGTAAACAAGTTGTTCGAAAGCAATAATGCAGACCCAATGAAGATTTTTAATGAACTCAATGTTTTACTTTCGCATCTATGCTCCCTAGTGGTTATTAGCGCGGACACATTTGATCCTATATGCTCCCCGTTGGAACCATACCTTGCTCCATTTCCTCAGTTTTATCAAAGTTTTGAAGAGTATTTAAATACAAAAGTAAGCACAAACGCTTTTGACCACGAAGCCGAGAAAATAATTCGAGAAAATGGTCGCTATTTTATTATCACTTTAATAAAGGAATTACGCCAACGCCTGCCTACAAATATTGCCACACCAAAAAAAATTGACTTTTTTCGGTTGGAAATGCATTAAGAGTAATTAAACCAAAAGTATTTGTTCAACTACAGCAACAAAAACACAAATATAATGCCGACGAAATAACATCCATAGAGATGCAATGGCAACGGTTAACGTTACATACCTGGAGTAATTTAGACTCAACTGTAAAATTTTGGGCCGAAGTTTATCAATTTCGAAATGCCCTAGGAGAAAACCCTTTTGCTGACCTTTCCAACCTAGTTTTTAGTTTTCTTGTTTTGCCTATAAGTAATGCAGAAGTAGAGCGAATATTTAGTTCAATGAATATAATAAAAACTAAGCAAAGAAATCCAATGTGCGTTAAAACGTTAAACCCTCTTTTATATATAAGATACGGTTTAAAACGTGAAGAAAAATGCTGCCATAATTTTACTGTAGATGACGATCTCTTAAAATTAATGAATTCAGGTGATATATACAATAGTGATTCATTTGATGATGGAATACACACTGATGAGGAATATACACTCGATATAAATTAATGGTGTTAACTAGTCTT
>NW_016189710.1:0-3887 GCF_001687245.7 Rhagoletis zephyria
TATTACGCTGCCAAGGAGACTCCTTTAGGGGGAGGAGCATAGGGCACTTATGGCCAAGAGAGGAGCACAAACGCTCTATATCACCAAGTTCTATTCTGAAATTTATAAAGTCCCTAGAGACCCTTATAGAGTCCCTAGTCGAGGTGCTAAGGCAAAATAGACCTATCGGTCGCAGTGTTTTAATTAACTATCTTCCTAAATAACTACAGCAAAGCGGTAGTACTAATTTTCTCTTAGATAGCATCTTCACCTCACCGAGGAAATGGTGGTGCTCCGGCTTTATGAGGAGACACTCTTTGGCTTACTGTAGTTCGGCGTTCTAGCATGTCTAAAGTCATGACCACAGCGTCCTACTTACCTAAAAATATTGTTGCCTGCGACGTTTCTTTGCCTCATCCTCCTGAAATCCTTATTGCGGTTTTTAAACATATTGGTGATCACGGTTACGTGAACGGGAGTTGTCGAATTTGGCGTCCAAAATTTTTGGATTATACATACTACGGTTGGGTGGAAGCGTCTTCCAGGTCGAAGAAAACCTTGAAATACAATTACTCAGTGTGACGATCCGACATCATTATAGTACAGTCATTAGCGTAAGAGGAATTCGGTGTTGCTCTGTATCTGCTTTTGGGCAAGGATACAAGTATTTTCCAAGCGGATGCTCTAGGTATGCGTAAAGCCTGTGAAATCTTAGGTTATTAAATCGGGTAGAAATATAAAGCAATAATATATTCTGACAGATAGCCAATAGCATCTCCTTTTGGAAAGATCTTATCTGGGTAATAATTCAAATTGGAATGGCGCTCAGTGTCTCAGTCAAGTACCGTCGCATTTATCTGGGTTCCTAGGCTTGAAAGATATTAAGGGAACACAAGGCTGGACGTATCTAAGAAGATAGTATGACGAACTGTACGAGCTTTTTAACGACGTGTGCGTAGTTAGACTTATAAAAAGATCCTTCGACTCGGCACGCATGGGTGGAAAACGAACACAATGGAATGACAAAGTGCAGAAGGACCTGCCTGAGCCTCGGCCCAAACCGACCAAACGGTTGCAGAGCCAAATAAGTGAAAGAGGAGGAGGACATTTGTACAGAGCTCGCTACAAATGTCTGTATGTAGATTAAATGTAGAAATAGCGAAGTCTCATCAGAAGCTGGCACTCCAAAGCATTGTAAATTTTGCAGTTAACATCAAAATGCTAAAAATTATGTACTTATGTGCTTGCACACATACATACATACAAACATTTTCATATTCCACCAGCAACAGCAACGGTAACTAGGGTAAAGCCACTACAGAGACAACAACTGCAGCAATAACAAACATTCATAAGCAAATTTATTGCAAATAAGAAAAATGTTTCACATCAAGAAAAGCAAAAAAAAAAATCAAAAAATAAATAAATAAAGCAGAAACGAAATGTGAAATGTGAAAAAAACGACCGCCAAAGATAGCAAAGGACAACAAGCAACAGCAGCAACAACAATAGTAGATGGATACTAACGACGAATAAGCGGCGGACAAGTAAAACAATAACTAAAACAAATGTATGGCAAGCGACTGGTGGTCAGTGAAAATGCTGCTACTTTGTAGTTAGTGGAGGTGCTGAGGCTGCGGGTGGTGGTGGCAATAGTGAAAGCACAGCTCAAGGAGCCACAACCCTAAAGCTCACGCCAACAGCAGCAACCAGCAAAATCATGAAGGCGACAAGGCGCAACGCACGCGGAGCAGCGGCAGCAGCAAAACTTGTATATGTACATAAATTCCATAAAAAATGATGAAAGACAAACATGCGCCACAAGGATAAAATAACAAACAATGTTGAAGTAAACAACGAACGTGAACGTCGAGAGTAAATACTACATGCATACATACATACATATACTTTAGTATGTCCTGCTGCACTTGCAGGGGATGAAGCGTCAGCGTTTCCATCAAAACCAGCTAGCGCCCGTCAGCTGGGCTGCTCTGTACCAGTGTGTGTGTACGTGTGGAGTGAAGCGCGATTTTTGGCCAGGATTTGGCGAAATACATATGTATGTGCAATGTAGTTATAGCGCGCTGAGTGAGTGTGTGGGTGTTGGGTGTTGGGTGTTGGGTGTTCGGCTGACCGTTGTCGGTTTTGGAGCAAATTTTGTGCTGCCATAGCAGTAAAGGTTGAGTGTCACATAAACTATATTTTTGTCATTTTGTCTCTCCACCAAAAAATACGACTACAATAAATTGTGTTTTTTATGTATGCAGTTGTTGTTGTTGTTATTCTTTTTTTGAATTGTTTTCTCGCTTCGCTATCTTTTGTTGACTTTGGTTTGGCTTGGCTTGGCGTAGCTTGACTTGGCTTTTCTATTCGATATGTCGTCGTGCATTCATTTTCATTTCTCTGTATGTTAGTATGTGTGGCTGTGTGTTTGGGTATGTGTCAAATTGCTGGTCGCAACGGATTGGATTGAATCGGCGAGATTCGAATGGATTGAACAGAATTTGTTTGCGAATAGTTGAGGAGCGTAATGGATACAGGGGGCTAGTTTTAAAGGAGTATTCCATATGAAACGGAATTGCTAGATTTGCGAAAAATTTTAAGACATGAAAACTTTTATTGTTATTTACATATATTTAGTTGTGAGTGCAAGTGAGCGCACTCTCTGGTTAAAAACATAGATGGATAGATTTTAATAATGGAATCCAATTTTTGTAAAAATTGTAGATAGAGGGCATTGAATATGAAAAGCCAGCTGCCGAATTTATTTCATAAATTTCTTTTATTGTTAATTAAATAGAAAAGTACTTTTTCAAATTTTTTTCGTAAATATTTTTTTTTTCGGAAAATATAGTTGTCATTGATTTTGCTTTTAAACATTTTTTACTGATTTTAGATTTTTTTTTATTCTTAGATAATTCTAAATTTTTTCTAATAGTGATAATAAAAAAATTTTAGGTTAAGGAAACGCTCTCATCGGCTTTGCTTTTAAAAAATTTTGATTGGTGTTTGGAAATAAATTTCTTTAAACAATTTCAAATATCTGTTATTTGTTAATTTTCTGTGTTTAGTAAAAAATCATGTTGTAAATATTTGTAAACATTGCAGACAGAAGGTAGGGAATATTAAAATGTTACTAAATTTTATTTATTTAAAATTTTGTATTGTTAATTAAATGAGAATATACTTTTAAAAATTTTTTTTTTGAAAAAATGGCGATTTGGATTTAAAAAATTTTTTTCTGATTTTAGAAAGTTTTTATTTTTAAAGAATTCTAAAAAGTGAATACAAACTTTTTTAAATTTTTTGTATTTAAAAGAAAAATCAAGTTAAAGGAGAAGTTCTCATGGATTTTGTATTTAAGTATTTTTTTTTGGTGTTTGAGAATATCCTTTTTTCAATAGTTATATATGTACATATACAGAAATATCCATATATTTTAGTTTTCATTGTTAATTAAAAAAACTAAAGAAAAACATAAAAGTGTCAGTTACTAAATTTTGTTTATTTAAAATTTTTTATTGTCATAAAAATTCACATTCCATTTTTTTTGTGGAAAAATGTCGATTCGGATATATTTTTGCCTGATTTTAGACAATTTTTTGCTTTAAGTAATTCTAAAAATTTAATACGATTTTTTATATGTCTTTTTATTAAAAAAATAAGGAAAAGGGAAAATGGATTCAGTTTTTAAAATATTTTTTGGTGTTTCCGTAGGTATATGTCATATATGTATATGTACATATATTTTTTAATTTGCTTTGTTTATTAAAAAATGAAAAAAAAAACTTAAAGGTGTCATTAATTTGTATTCTACTTTTCCGATTTCTTTTGAAATTATTTTAAACCAAAATATTCTTTTAATTTTTTTTTATTTGAAAAAGGAGCGTAAAACTTAAAGTTGTCAT
>NW_016189711.1:0-3887 GCF_001687245.7 Rhagoletis zephyria
AAAAAAAAATACAATATACGAATTTGAAGGGGCTAAGAAATCGCGTTGACTTTTAATAATTTTTTTGCTGAGAGATCTACGTATGTTCTTCCATATAAAAAAAAATTCGCTCATACCTTGTATAGAGAATAACGCCTAGAGCCTTCAGCAAAAAATTTATTAAAAATCAACGCGATTTCTTAGCCACTTGAAATTTGTACATTAAAACTGCATACCAGATTTTATTTTTTTTTTCTGAGTAATAAATTTAAAATTTTGATAAAAATCCGTAAAATTTTCATTAATATTGTATACAGTTTGAAATTTAGATTTATATAGTTTTGTGTATAGCTGAACCATATTTTTGTACAAAAATAACAACAAAATTATAGCTTGCAAAATATAGTGAATATTTAATAAAACAAGGGCGTACGCAGATATAATGAAGCGAGTGTATGTATGTACATTAAACTGCATCCGCACCAAAAGTTGCGGTTTTTCTGCCGGGATTACAAGATCTATTATATTCTAAGACGTTCACCAAAATATTTCGGAAAAATAATAAGATTTAAGCGAGCTGGACCGATTTGAAAATACCTCCAAAAATGGATTTTTTAATGAATAAAAATAGCTTCTTAAAGAACTTTTAGAAAAAAGTCCCCTCAAAAGACAAAATAGATTAGGCTTAAAAAATCTGCATAAAAATATTAACATATCTTTTCAACAGAATCGTAATAATGAGATTTTTGATGTTGTTTTTTTACTTTTTTCAAAGATTGATTCACGAAAAACTTAAACCTATTCTGATTTAGACTTATGTATGTGGTCTCAGTAGAAAGGTATTTCCCCACTATTTTTATTTATGTGCAAAAAAAGTCATTCGTGGCCCAACTAGTTATTTTTTTCAAATACCAACACATATTAATCAACTTTGTATGATGTTCATTCATCCTACCCATCTCTTTCATTTGAATTTATTAGCAAGGAAATAAAAGTAGTGAGAAAATACCTTTCCAATGATACCTCACAAGTCTAAATCGGAAGAGTTTAGGTTCAGTTATTCAAGTAGTTCTTATACCAATCTTTGAAAAAAGTTAAAAAACAGCATCTAAAATCTCATTATTACGATTCCGTTCAAATNATTAATCAACTTTGTATGATGTTCATTCATCCTACCCATCTCTTTCATTTGAATTTATTAGCAAGGAAATAAAAGTAGTGAGAAAATACCTTTCCAATGATACCTCACAAGTCTAAATCGGAAGAGTTTAGGTTCAGTTATTCAAGTAGTTCTTATACCAATCTTTGAAAAAAGTTAAAAAACAGCATCTAAAATCTCATTATTACGATTCCGTTCAAATTTTTTTTTTTAATATTTTTATGTTAATTTTTAAGCTTAAACCGTTTTGTTATTTGAGGTGATTTTTTCAAAAAACATCTTTAAGAAACTGTAATTATTCATACAAAAATCCATTTTTGGAGTTATTTTCAAATCGGTCCAGCTGGCTTAAATCTTAATATTTTTCCGAAATATTTTGGTGGACGTCTTAAAATATAATGGATTTTATAACTCCGATGGAAAAACAGTACCAATTTTTTTTGTATGGGGAGTGATGCAGTCTAATGTCCATACGTGCTTTTAGCTTTATCCAGTTATGGAACAAAGCAATTTGTCAGTAAGCACGATTTTCTCTAAGTTTTGTT
Source organism: Rhagoletis zephyria (assembly GCF_001687245.7). Lineage (NCBI taxonomy): Eukaryota > Metazoa > Arthropoda > Insecta > Diptera > Tephritidae > Rhagoletis > Rhagoletis zephyria. The sequence continues at coordinate 1,684 of NW_016189711.1, forward strand.
TTTATTGATTACTAACTTTTTCCCGCGGGTTTCAACTCACGTCTTTATACAAACATTAAAAATACTTTATGTAAAGATATTGTACTCTCTTTCTACTCTAATTTTACTATAGCTGTGATAGCAGCATTTGGTAGAACAGCTGTATAGCTTGGGTGTTATGGAATGAAATGCAATAATAATTTTTTGGCACTAACGGTGTTTTTATTTAGGTTAAAATATCTCCAATAAATTATAAAATAGAAGAAATACTTTCTAATTTCTTACGAATAATAACTCTAATATGATTTCACAGCATTTTTTTAATACTTCAAAATATCTATTAACATAAATGCATTTTCCAATACAATATATATTTTATTTTCGATAAAGTTTCTGGTTTTACTTTAAGGCATTCTTGTTTATTGTCATTGCAAAAGCTAAGCGAACTGGAAACTGAGGTCTTTTAAATTCGAAAGGCATATCAAAAGCAATTAAAGGAGTCATGTGACTTGTGGTTCCGAAGTTATGGCTGATTAAAAATTCGACTATGAGATATGCCACGCCCCCTCCTACAAAGTGATTTATATATAGTATTACTATAAGCATCTACCATAGATTTGTCTGCATTTCAAATTCATGTGAGTTATGGTTTCGAAGTTATAGCTGATTAAAAATTTGCAGGCCTATGGGAGGTGCCACCCCCCTCGCAAAATTGACACCATATTTGCAAACAAAACCATACCTATAACCTTCTCGGGGTAAAAACAAATAAGTGTTCAAAGTTTGGCGCGATTCCGTCCAGTGGTTCAAAAGTTATAAAGTAATAAACAAACAGATATTCACATTTATTCACACAAAAAATATTGAGGTGTAAATATTGCATATAGATTACGCCTTTAGTCTTTCGAAAATTCTATCAGAAAATAAGGCAGCAATCAAATGGTTTCAAGACCGGGGCTGGTTCCTGTAGGGATGCAGATGGAAATTTGATAACAGATGTCCACAGTACACTTGAGATATGGAGGGAACACTTCTCAGCGCTTATGAATGGCGACACAGGTGGCGCGTTTGAAGAAGAAGAAATCAAACCAATGTAAAGGGACGAAGCTCACGTTCCTCAACTTGACGAAGACGAGGTGAGAACAGCAACATAATGGCTTAAAAACAACAAGTCCCCCGGAGCCGACGGTATTCCGGCTGAGCTGTTCACAGTCGGCGGCGAAGAGTTGGTCGCGCGCATGTACCAGCTATTAAGCAAAATTTGGTCTGATGAATATATGCCCGATGATTGGAATCTCAGTGTACTTTACCCAATCCAATTATCGCCGAATAAGCCTTCTTAATATTGCATACAAGGTCCTATCGACTATACTGTGTGAAAGACTGAAGCCCTTTATGAACCAACTGATTGGACCTTATCAGTGTGGCTTCAGACCTAATAAGCCCACCATTGGCCAGATTTACACAGCGCGTTAAATTCTAGAAAATACACTCCATATGCAAATCGACAAACACATGTTTTTGTTGATTTTAAAGCTGCTTTGGATAGCGCTTGTACAATGATATGTCTAAATTTGCGATCCCTGCAAAACTAATACAAATTTCAGCTCCGTCCAAACTGGGAAGCACCTCTCCGCGCCGTTTGAGACCAAACGAGGTTTTATACAAGGCGATTCACTCTCGTGCGATTTTTTCAATCTGATTCTAGAAAGCGTTATAAGAGCTGTCAATCTAAATCGCAGCGGTACCATATACAGCAAATGCTCGATGCTACTAGCGTATGCAGATGATATTGACATCGTTGGCCTGAAACTCAGGAATGTCAGCGCAGCAATTTACACTATAGAAAAAAAAAGTTAACGAGGTTGGTTTGACGGTGAACTAGGACAAGAAAAAGTACCTCCTAGCAACACACAAAAAGTCTTCGCGTATTGGGACATACATCACTGTTGGCAGTGATAACTTTGAAGTAGTGAAGGACTTTGTTTACTTAGGAGTCAGCATAAACACCACCAGTAATGCCAGTCTGGAGATAAAGTGAAGAATAACTCTTGCTAACAGGATCTACTTTGAGCTCGGTAGGCAATTGAAAAGCAGAGCCCTCTCTCGACCAACAAATATGTCTCTTCATGCCCGTCCTTTTATATAGCGCAGAAACATGGATGATGTCTAACAACTAGGCCCCTATTATGAGTTGCATTCGATTTTCGACTGTGGTCGAAAGT
>NW_016189712.1:0-3887 GCF_001687245.7 Rhagoletis zephyria
TTTTTTTTTTTGTTTGTTGTACGAACTCGTGCCTGATTACGGTTGTTTGCATGTTAAGACGGTAAGTTTATACGTACATAGGTATATGCTTTTTTTTAAAAAGGTATTAGAATCTTCTTCTTCTTTATTGGCGCTGTAATCGATAAGAGATTTTGGCCGAGTCCAAAAAAGCACGCCAGTCGCTTTTCTTCTGTGCCAACTGACGCCAATCGTAAATTCCAAGTGAAGCTAAGTCCATCTCCACTTGGTGTTGTTTCTTTTTGTAACGCAGCGGGTTGCAACTTGAATGCTTTCAGGGCTGGAGTGGTGTATATTAATCCGGGGCCTGTGTCGTTGTCATCGTTCCATCGTCTGCGTTGTTCGCCATCNTGTGAAATAGTACATAAGAATTAGGGTAACTAAAAGGGTAGGGAAATCTATTGAAATTTTTCGATGAGACTCGAAATAAATTCAATCATACAAAATTTAGTTACTAATTATCGAAATTGACCAAGTTACCGAAATTCATCGCATCATTAAAGTTTATAGTTAACGAAATTTATCGAGTTAACTTAGTTTATTGAGTTATCGGAACGTATCGAATTAATCAATGTTTATTTAGATATCGAAATTTATGGACACAGCAAGTTAGTTCTTGAAATTTACAGATAATTATCGAGCTATAAAAGTATATGGGATAATCGAAATTTGTCAAGTTATCGATACGTATTGAATTATCGTTATTTACAGAGTTAGCAAAATTTATCGAATTATCGTAATGCACCAAGTCCTTTCAACTTGTCCAGGCTATAGATATTCATTGATTTACTGAAATTTGTCGATTTATCGAATTGAAGTTTTTGGAATTTTCAAAATATATCGAGTTATAACTGCTTATCGAATTTGACCAAAGTGTAACGAGTTATCGAAATTTGTCAATAGCTTTCGTAAAATATGCAGCTATCAAAGTTAACGAAATTATCGAAATTTATAGAGGTATCAAAAGTTTAATGAGTCATCGATTTATATTGAGTTATCGAAATGTTATCCAAACCAGTCGAGTTATCAAATTTTTGTCAGTTTGTCGCTTCTAAGTGTTTTTGGAATTCATCGAATTATCGGTTTGCATCAAGTTATCGAAATTTATTTAGAAACTGAAACTTATCGGGTCAATTCCAAGCTTATGTTGTTCGCCCAATTCATAATATCGAAAAATTCATCAAATCGAGCGATTTTTTACCTATATTTAATATCACCCATTTTTTCAATTAAATATCTAAATCAGTTTAAAAAAATATACATATATTTGACCTTATTCACAAAAAATAAAGTAGCTTTACAAAGGGTTTATAAATTGAAAAATGTATGAAAACGTCAATTTATAAAGCCTTTTGAACCTAATTTATTTTTTAGGAATAAGGTCAATTCGAACATTTAGGACCGGAGATTAGTGTTAACCAGACATTGAGTAACCGGCCCTTAATGTATTTATTTTTTACAGTCGTTAAGGTCTTAATTTCGCGTCTGCTTTGTAACAGTTTCTAAGCTTTCATTCACTGCGATTTTTTGCAAATCCCTTAATACCGAAAGTAACTTGTTGTTAAAACAAATATACTAACATATTTTCTGCAGTGAAACGACCGCTGACTTAACGAAACCTTTGCTTTTGCAAAGAACACCAAATTTTCATGTAAACACAAAAAGAGCGCTCGTTTATCTCGTATTTAAAAGTCTCACTTTGTCGTTTTTGAAATCACCGATTCAATTGTATTGAGCTTAAGGCTTTTTTAGATTTTTTCTATGTGGTAAATAACAAAAACTTTTAAAGGTAGATGTTAAAGCTGCTATTTTGGAGATCATCACATTAGATGTAGCGTGAAATTTGTTCGTATATAGCAAATGTTCAACCCCATGAGTTAAGTATACAAGTTCATACTTATTTACATATTAATATGGATATGTAATGAATGCAATAAGTAAATTTGCTTCAAGCGCATTATTGACATACCCTGTGGGGAAAATCTCTAGTTCTGAACTGGTGCGCTTCTAGTACATTTAGACCCAGTACTGGTTCGCGATAAATCTCTTTTGCATGCAAGCAACTGGCGAATTTAACATGGCGATGTCCTAGGAAGTGTCAATTGCCCCCCGCTGCATCCCCTTTTCGATAGTTCCGAACTAGTCCGAAATTCTATAGTTCCGCACCAGTTCTAAAATCGACAGGCGAAAGAAAAAAGTATCATGATTTTTCAATCTTTTTGGTTCTTCGGTGTGTGCGATTTTAAATTTTTTTCGATGAAATGTGTTTTCAATTTGAAATTAAATTTGTTTGAATGATTGTAAGAAATGTACGTTTACATACCTTTAGCTATAGCTGAGTTTGCAGAGGTGCTCGCTGTTATTTCTTAGATTCCAGACTGTCCCAAGATGTTGAAATGTTAACACAAATTTTAGTTTTGTATTACCAAGCTATGAAAAAGCATCTGCGAAGCACAGAATAGAAGCGTATTTGAACGAAAAAGTCTATGTAAAGTAAACAAGTCACCCGCTGCATCCCTCATTCGATAGTTCCTAACTAGTTCTAAATTCGACAAATAAGATCTACTTCGTTCTGCATTCCCTTTTTCTATAGTTCCGAACCATTTCTAAATTCGTCACTTTAGATATAGATTTCTACTGAAAAAAACTTAAAAAAAATAGTTTTTTAAAAGTACCACTTTTCGCCGATTTTGGACTGGTGGGGATCAAGTTCGTATCGGGCTAGTTCCTTTTTGGCTGTAAAGACCTAGTACGGAACTAGAAATTTGATTCACTAGTCCGCGGTTTCCCTACAGTGTACGTACCTACATATGCTAGTCAAAAGGTAAACAACATACGCTACAACATCGCTTAAAACAACATTGCTAAAATAGTGCTTGGGGAGCCATCTAAAATACCTAAGGCTTTAATATGCGTATGTAAACGACATGAAAGCGTTAATTGAATTACCATTAAACATTAAATAAGGTATGTATATACATATAAGCACTTGTGAAGTTTTAGTGTTAGCCATAAGCAAAAATTGTATGTAACAATCTTGCTGCTGAAATCGATTAATAAATTTGTTTGAGCTGTTTGGGGAATCATTTTAAATTACCTAAAAAAAAAAACTAACAATTTCGAGGCACTTGTTTTGGGTTGGGGTGATAAGGAAAGATTTATGCATACAAATCATAAAATCGTTATTAAAACAACAGATTTGTAAAATAATAGCTAGAGAAAAGACCGCCTTTGAAGGCAATGCCTTCGATCTCCTGTAAAATTTGAGCGCCGTAAGATAGGCGGTTTTGCAATTGGTCGATGGGCGATTTTGCAAAAACATCGACGATATATATATATATATATATAGCTGCTTCTGCACGTATACTGTCACTTACGATACCAAGATGTTTAAATCATAAAATCGCTTAAACTGAGCACCAGTGTTAAATGAGAACAGTTGCTTTTGAAATTGCAGAATCGATGATGCCGGTTCGATCCCTGCTGAAGTCTAGAAACAGAAATCTGATGGGGAGATGTGGTGATCCCCGAAATATCAGCTGTAACTTCCGAGGTACAAAGCTCAATAAAAATATTGAAAATAGTCCATCTGTCTGAAATCAGTAGGTGCTTGAAGGTATATATGTATCAACGCATTTAAGAATGGCCAGGAAGGCTTTTCTCTCATTTCTGCTTAAAATCCTGAAGTGGCTAATAGATCTTCAATAGAGTTATTCCCTGAGCATTTGTCAAGTATAATTTGGCATAGACCACACTGGTCACAGTGCTCACGTACGTGAAGTCAAAATAGGCTGCCGTATCATAATCTAAGCGGGTGATGTTGTCCTTTTAGTGAGGGGTAGATCTCTGGCTATCATACCCAAGGGTAC